>NC_065528.1:10230169-10350064 GCF_006386435.1 Epinephelus moara
TGTGTGTGTGTGTGTGTGTGTGTGTGTGTCACTGGAACAACAGCCCCACCCCCCTGCTCTCCACTCACACACAGCAGGAAGCCAGGGTGAGCGAGACAGATCTCTCGTCTTCAGGGAGAGATAAATGTGCAAGATAACGTTCATCTTGTAAAAAAAAAAAAAAAAAAAAACGCGACTGCTCCAGTACCGATAGCAGAACCGTTAAGGTCAGAGCTTATCAATACTGCGGTCTTGAAGAATGTAGCCCCGGGGCTCGTTCAATACCGGGGTGCAGTACCCATACCTAGTACTAACCTTATGAATCTGCTAATGTAAGCTAACTTTACTATATACGATATTAGCGTAGCTAGCCAGCATTACTCATGAGGTTAGTACAAGGTATTCGCTACTTAACATTTTGATAATGTCATCTAACCTAACTTTATAGGCTACAGTTATGTCAAAATATTTAGGTTGTATTGTTTACCTTGGTGTCATCGTTAGAGGTTGTGGGGTATTCAAACTAATGAACGCATGCTAACACATCCTGATGATCATCTCTGGCGTACTCAAATCATTTTCTTGTCCAAGCTTGGGGACCAGAAAGGGTCAGATGGAGAAGCCTGGAGCTCTGCAGCTAGACCCTTCTCAACTGTTTACCTACATGCAACCAAAGCCCGTTTAAACATTTTTGGTCAAAACTATTCGGAATACAAACAGAAACCAGAACACTTCCAATACCAAAATCTTGTCCTGTTGCCTACTGATTTTGCATTCATGTGCAGATATCTGTTTATAGAGATTAGATGTGAAGTGACTCTCTTTGCCGTAATAGGATGTGAAGGGCATAGTTTGTTCTAAGCAGAGGCCTCTCCTGCTTCCTCTCAAAATGCAATTAATTGTGGTTCCATGCTGTGAGGTGTTCATGGCTATTCCATGTGGACCCATTTTCATGCAGACACTTAAATATGCTATTAATTGATAATGTAAATACCCTTTGGGTTTAGAAGATCTCTGATGCGTTGCCATAGAGCCATGCTGGAGACTCCTGCATGTGGTGCTTCGTACAGAAACACACCTGCTTTGCTCCTCTTTCCTGAACCCCATGACCTCCAGAAATGTGGGTGTGAGCTTATTTTAGATCATGTGAAGACTGTTTTCTACATCGCGGGCCATGTGCCCATTAGACATGCTTGTGAATGTGTTTTTATTGGGATAGGGGTTGCACTTCCAACTGTTGGGTTATACGCTTACCATGAACCCTTTTCCCAATAAAAACCTGGGGAATGTTGGGAACGAGACGCAGGTGGGTGCAGTGATACTCGGGAAAACAGAGAACGGGGTAAAAGAAGTGATGCAGAGAGGTCAGCTTCAGTTAGAGTGGCTGACCATATGCCAACACTGTCTGCTAACTGATCTCACGATTATCTCCTGTGATAAAAAAAGAAGCTAATTTCTTGATTGTTATAATTAAAACACTAACTGTAAGAATATGTCCACATAAAGCTGAGGAAATAATGTTTTGATTTTCTGATATGTTTATCACCACTTTAATAAATGCATTAATTACTCCTTAATTGTTTATTATGACTCAGTAAAAGCATTTATGAGGTTATGGCTGACACTTTGCACTCCATTAATAGAAGATTCATCATGCTACAGACATGCAGAGCAAAGATTGCATTCATTTTAAATACTCATTAGATAGAGAAATCCAAAAGCAGAGACATATAGCTATTTTTAACCTGAGAAAATTATGCCTTGGTCGAAGACGATCTCTACCGACGATGTGACACGTTTTCTGAGCAGCGTCTAACCTTCAAGTTCCAACAAGCAACATGGATTACATCAACAAATGTCTTGCATGAACACTCATTTCTGTTGTTTCTCATACCCCATGCTGGCATTCTTTCTTTTTATTTTGTACGACTGCAAAACTTGTTGATTCTATGTCAAAGTCATTCCAAGTGTAAGACTAACATCTGATAAGGGGTGGGACAATGTATTGTCTTTTTGCACATTGCAATAAAATTCACAATAAATTGATTGTAGTGAATTTTCTGGATAGTTGTGAATATCATGTCCAGCAGCAAAGAGGCTATTAAACAGCCAACAATAAAAAAGACTCTGCAGTGCAGAAACAGGCTGAATATGCACCAGAGATGTGCCGACTTATCAGCAGCACATCAGTATCGGCCAATATTCGCCTTGTTGACTGCCATCGGCCTATCGGCAAATAAGATGGCATTCACCAATGGCAGCGTCCAATATTTTAACAAGCTGATGGCACATTCGGACTGAATGCAATGATTGACCGAGCATCCTGTCTGTCTTCCCAATGTGGAGGCCTCCAACTGACGTAACCGCTCGCGTAACATCCCCGAGAGAACTCTGCTGTAAGAGCCAAAACTCGGGTCAACATAGGCTCTGCTTTCGTGCGATGGCGAAGACTGATGCAGCTTCATCCTGCTGCTCCAGCTAAAAAGGGACGAGATGGTCACAGAGTTTCTGCTGGACAGGTATTTTTAGTTTGCCTCTAATGTAACATAGGCTATACCGCTAGTAACGTAAACGCTACTTGCTAATGTTAGCACTGTAACCTTATTCTAAAACTCATCAGTCATCACTGACTCCAGTTGAGTTTTAAAACTCCGGAGTTGCATTTGACTGTCTTAGTTATAACTTTACACTCGTTCTCCTCTTCTGTGTATCTAACGTTACCTTGCCAACGCCTACGTCTATCATAGACGTAATGAGGACGTAATGGAGGAGGGGGGAGTAGGCCTTTGGAGGGAGGTGGAGTTGCAGGAGGAGGAGGATGGGACTTTGGAGGGAGGTGGGAGTTGTAGATGCTCAAATTTTTTCTAAGTGCTGTGTGAAATGCAAGAAAGGTAAGAGTAGCTTTCAGATCAATCTTGCACAGGCTAAAAAGCAGGGCTAGAGACAAAAAGAGCCCCATCATCCCAGGGACAACAGAAAATGGGTTTGACCTGAACAGAGATCTTTTCCTGGACACCGTCAAGTCAAAAGGATGCAGTAAACTCACTTTCGTCGTTGTTAGCTTGTAGCAGTTGGTGGCCAGAACTGACAGCTAACAGAGGTTGCACTGATTTACATTATGAGGCTTTCAAGCTCTACTAAATTTAAATTAGTATTGGGCAAATTTATAATGATGCAATCTTTTAAAATTGAGTTTGTGCCCCAGAATTTTACAATCAGTGCATCTCTAATAAGCAGCAACCTCAAAAAAACAAAGAAAAAAGAAAAGATCCTAAACAAGCATTGGCATATTTCATATTGAAAGAAATGATGCCTTTTCAAATATTTGAAAAGCCTGGCTTTTTAAGGTTGTTTTTCACTAAAAGGGTTGTTCACTGAAACAAGATATATCTGTGATGAAAAAACAACAACAGATAAAGTGATTCCAATATGTTTTAGTATCATTTTAAGAGTCTGGAGCAATTTTTGATGATTAATGGGAGAATATTGTGAATTTATTGAGTGTTTCATGCTGTCATAAATCCTACATTTGACCATACTCACAATTAAGAACAATAAGGACAACAAGAGGACAACACCAGTTCCTCAGAGGCCACAGCCACGCTTTAAAGATATTCTGTAAACATTACTTAGTTTGACAAGGGAACAATAAGTGTTTGGCTTTTTGTTGAATCACATGCTGGAAAGCAAATATTCAACTCATGCCTCAGATGAAGAATAAGGTAAGTAAGCTGCTTCTTGTGCGTGTCGACAGCTCTAAAAGCACTCACTAAACACAGCCAGCCTACTGCATGCAATCTCCTGCCGAGGCAGCCTGTTATTTATTCACAGCTAGCTGCTGCCGAGGAGGATTTGAAAAACAACTGTAATGATCAATTATACAATTCTGTGATTGTACATATTGTATAAGTGTTAATTATTCACTAAACAAAGTGACATAAAAGTCCATTAGTGTTGCTCTTCTGCAAAACAAGAAATTACTCCCAGCATAAAGCCGATCTTAAGAATTATGTTTATTGATGTGGCGTTTAAAAAATGCATGATACAAAATATTTATCTTTATTTTTCAAAGGCCTGGGATGCAAATCTCTGATGATGAGCTCTAAATGGATGGTGTCTTTTCAAAAATGTATGCACTGCACAAAGCCCTCTCCCAGCATGCAGTTGGAGAGGCTTTTTTCATGAATTTGTTATGAAATGTGGGTTGACAAATACGAAAACATGAATATTGAAAGCATTTACAGCATTTTACTTTATGAGTTGACACATTTAATATGCTGATTAAAAGCCTACAGTTCTAAATTACTGTGCGTGACTGCGTGTGTGTGTGCATGTCTGCGTCAGTGTTTGTGTGTATGCATTGTGCGTCTTAGGCACTTAAAATGCATTCTGCCGAGAGAAGCTCACTTAGAAAACATTCTTGTACCTCAAGGCTTCATAAACACACTTGCATTACATAGATAAGATGCTGCTGTGCATATTGTACAACTTCAAAATATGCACTCATTGCATTCATCATAACCCCCATGTCTTATTAGAATGGAAGTGCATTAAGCTTTAACACAGACGCCTGAGAAGCCTAAACACACGTGTGCAGCTGCAGCGCAAACACACACACACCAGCGACGCGGACACAAAAGGCAGTCGATGATTACCATTTAAATGCTCTAATATAACCACGCACATTTGATTCTTGAAAATTATAACAAAGCAACGAGACAGATGTTGAAAGAACACGTTGATAAGCAAATTTGCAATGATGTTCTTTTGTGTTTGTGATAGAATGAACCACAGTGCAAGCTGCAGTTTGACTATTTGACAGAAAAATCCAGAACAAAAGATGCTAACGGATACAGTGAGCTGCAGATGACATTTCAGGGAGGAAAAAAAATATATAACAGAATTATTTTTAATAGAGCACATCTACAGTAATTTAGAATTCTCACTCCCCCTCATTCTTTTGCGGGTAACACACCTCACTGCAGGGAATTCCACTTCTTACTCTTTTAATATTCAGTGTTTGACAAAAAAAAAAAAAGCCCACCGCTTTGCTCCGAAAAGAAAACTGGTAGATTGTCAGAGAAGAAAAAAACGATAAATAGCACTACAACTAGTGTGATTGAACCTTGTTGTGTGAAGATCAGAGTCCCAAAATCACACCTGACAATTCAAACGCCAAAAGTTATACACACACTCACACAGACGCACACTTCATGTGTCCCCTGTCTCGCTCTCCAGGGTGCTGCTTTATTAATGAGTTCGACACATAAAAAGCATCCGGAGGACGGGAAGTGTCACTCATCAAAAAAGGCTGTTTTTGAACAGTCTTGGCGCATGTTAAAGAATTATTCTCTTTCATAAGGACAAGAGACAATCAGTGATTGCCAGGGTGTTTTCAGATGACCAGACTGTGAATCCTCATTCTCAGACATCGCATGAATATTGTATGTAAAGTGTGCAAAGTTGGGCTGCCTGGTGGGAGAGAGGGAGGACTGAAGGCTGTAGACATTTGGTGCTGTTCATTATGACTGTTTGCAATGGGAAAGAGTGTGTGGTTTGTGAGTGTGTGCGTGTACGCGGCTGTGTGAGGAAGAGACAACATGAGAGGGTGATTAATTTCATTGATTTAATGCAATGTTTTGGGTAAATACAGATAGGTGTAAACCACAAATGAGTTGAGCAGATCAATGGCATTGATTTTTTTGTGAATAAACTTTCAGACTGGCTCAATAAAAAGCTGCTTTCTCAACACTGACCTGCCAAGGCCAGTAATAACAAACCATGATATGATAGGTGAGTGAAAGCTTCAACACACACACTCCACACCATCAAATCAACCTGCGATCATTTGGCCCTTCACTTACCTAAAGATACAAACACACGCACCACACTATAAATAACTCTCTGTGCCAGCTCATGCAAAAAAGTGCACATATACATACACGTATGTGCATCACAATTCCACACACAGGCACCGCAGCACAAATGCCAAGCAGTGACACACACTCAAGCACACACACAGACACACACTCGGAGCTCTACTCCTGTGTGATCTTGCCTGTGCCTTCCTGGACTGGAACAAATAATGGGGGGGAAGTCGACTGTGGGGATTTTGAAGCTCTCCCTGTCAGTGACACTGTGTCAGCCCTGCATCTCCCTCTACCAAACACACACCTTTGCTCCCCCCTTACTAAAACAGCATAGGGAACAAGGCCTTTGAATAATAAATACTCCCAAGTTCCCACACAACTCCGGCCAGAGATGCCCCGTCCGCAAACAATGTTGATGTGTAGAGGAGGAGAGCCATGGAAGGAGCCTGGATGAATACAAGATCCATGTTCAGACGCAACACAGGGGCTTCTAGGAAGCAAGTTGGGCCTGCAGAGCAAGGGAGCTAGTGGCCTGAAACTTCAAAACCCCTGTGTACACACAGACAACTGACATCCCTGCAGAAGGTGGTACAAGTGCAACATAAGCAAAAAAACTTGTGAAATGTAAAGGGAAATTGAAGGAAGGGGGTATTTCTAATGAAAGAAACAATGCAGTGAGAGTGACCAAACCTCCAAATTCTGAATGTGGGTTCACATGTGTATATGGAGTGAGTTTAGAGTAGAACTTTGCCACCTGATGCATGTTTTCCCAACTTTTCTCTCCACACCAAAAGAGGTTTTGACAGAAAAGTACCTTTCCATTTCCCCAGTCAACATTAAGATTCTTGAGAACTTGGCAAAATGTCCCGAAGGCCATGAGGCATACAGTATTAACAGCTTACCCGCAGACAGAAGGATGATAACGAACCGGCCCACGACGAGCGGCACAAGGTGGCCCCATACTTCACTTTCCTTCAGGGGTGTAACAGGGGAGGGTGAGGCTCGGCTGATGAACAGGGGCCATTGTAGTGGTTGATGTGTCCATCGTCAGCCGATATTTAATCCTCCGGTTCCGCAGCGTGGCCTGAACATGACAGAAAATCATTAGGCACTGTGGGCCGTTAACTGTCACATGAGTGATTGAATAGGCAGTGAGCCATGGAGTTTTGTATGGCAGTTAAACGTCTGTCCTGAAGACGCGCAGTGGCGGTCCATTGAGGTCAATGATGAGGCAGATTTGGCGGACAGCCACTCCTACTCTCTGAGGGATGGAGTTCCTTGATGTCTAGCATCTGAGGCGGGAGCAAGTAGGGGTCAAGCCAGCATATTGCACATCAGAGGTGGAAAGTATGTCTGGAGATGAAAAGTACTCAACTAACGTTCTTAAGTACAGTCCTGAGATGCTTGTACTTTACTTGTGTATTTCCATTTCCTGCTACCTTATACTTGTACTCTACAATTCAGTTGCAAATATTGTACTGTTTTTGTTGTTCTGCACTATATTTATGTGATAACTCTGCATTTTAATTTACCTAACACAAAATACAATAACAAGTACATGATGATGTATTATAAAAGGTTAAGATTGGACTTTATTGATCCCACAGGGAAATTACCAAGTTACCCAGCAGCAGTGTTGGGCAGTAACACGTTACTAGTAATGCATTAGAGTAATAATATGTCTTTCCCGTTAACAATTAGTGTAAGAAATTACTATTAAAATGTCAGTAATAATATTACAGTTACCCTGAAAACAAAAAGAACTTGATACAACCTTAGTTTTTACAGATGTTTTGTAATTGTTGTGCTTGCTAGCACAAAGCAGCAAGCTAGCTTGGAAGCTGGAAACGCTTACATTCAGCGAGAAAGATCACAAGCACATCGTTGTTTCAGGCAGTGGTACTAAAACTCTCTCCACTGCCAAAAACACGACCTCAAACCTCCTGAAACACCTACTTGAACGGTAAGCACAACAACCTGAAGCCCAAAGAATTACATCCCACCAAAAAGCCCTCTGCGACCACAGAAAATGGCTGTAGTATAAGTCCTACAATGGCTAAACAACCAAAACTGGATTTTAATCGTGGACAGCTGCAGCTACAAGCAACAAGGAGCTGATGAAGCTTGTAGTTGGATGAAATGTTGCCTATCTCCTCTAATGACTTTCCATCTTTCCAACCTGTTCTCATTCTGAACTCAAATACCACTGCTTGGTGAGTGATTGCAGCGTCAGACAGGGACGCCAAAAGCCACCTTTTGCGGCGGTAAGATAAAGCCGCGATACTTGACGAGTTGGGATGAGAGTGTATTGATCTTTCAGACAGATCCTTGGGAAATACTGATCATTGGAGACAGAGGATCCCAAGGCATAAAATGATTTGCAGTTATATAGCCTTAGCTATGCTTAGCGGAGATTAAAGTGACATTCAGATAGAGGTACATTATGTAACATCTGAATTTTGAAAAGAAAGGACGCAATTACCAATTTCGTGACTTGTACAGGAAAAGTAATATAACAAGTATCATCACGAATTATTGTCGGCGTGAATGATGTAATGTAAAAACACTACTTTTGGAAAGTGTAACTAAGATAGTTCGCTAGCTCATCTGGTAGGTTCGATTCCAACCTGTGGCCCCACTTTCCTGTCACTCTCCAGCTGCATTATGATAAAGGCAAAAAGTCCAAAAAAAAAAAAATCATAAAAAATGAAAAAATAACCAGTAGTAAACCACTTTTTTAATGAGCAGAGTATGTAGTAAAAATAATCTCCATCTTGAACAGCTGCAACATTAAAGTGATGTGCACCTTCATGCATCAATAATTATAATCCAACTGTTTAACTATTATTTAATCTGAAAATGCGCCAATCTGCATAAAGTATTTTTACTTTTGGTGCTTTAAGTATATAGTTCAATGTCAATACTTTTGTTTTTTGTTTCTTTTTTGTGCTTAATTTTAAATGTTGGACTTTAAAGGAGCTATATGTAAGAAATCTAAAGCAAATAGTCGTAAAATCATCCTAATATGTCACAGAAACTAAGGAATAATGTTCATTTAACATACTGATCTCACTGACAACAATAGTACAGCCAGAATATTTGCATCTTAAAATTTTTTTTGCAGTCTGCAAATCATGTTTATGTTTTGAATTTGTGTTTTGGCCTGTTGCGCCACCCACCGCCGTCTACCAGTCACGCAGTCAGTAGAGTCTCAGCATCAGTTACAGTTATGACTGAGCTACAGCAGCACGGCAAGCAGCATTAGCAGTGTCCCAGTACATAGCATGAGCAGCCGGCTCCTCCTCAGCTGTATCCCGGCAGCAGCATTAGCAGCGTCCCAGTACATAGCATTAGCAGCCGGCTCCTCCTCAGCTGTATCCCGGCAGCAGCGTTTAGCAGCAGAGAAGCTGGACTTGCTCGAACGGTCCGCTGGAAAACCGAAGATCAAGGACGCGGCCCTGCCATGGCAGCCGACGTGGGCAAACAAGTCAGTCTCCAGCGTGCCGCTGTCCAGCAACCTCGAATCTGTAGGGGAGGGGGGGCGGACACGACTCGCAGCAGTATTTTGAATTTGAGTGCAGTAACCGTTTTGGCCACATTCTTACATACAGCGCCTTTAACTTGTAACATTAAACAATGTGGTAATGCTAGTTTTAATAGGTTGATCTACCTAAAGATTTTATATACAGGACTGCAGTCATTATGTTCAAGGTGAGGCTCACATAAACATCACTAAAAAGGAGCCTTTGTGTTAACATGTCCAAGTGGGCAACATTACTGTCTCAATGGACAGTCTAAAAAAAGATCTTCCATGAAACATTTTTTCATCTAACATCTAACCTCTCGCCACACACATCCTTTCCTCTCCTTTCTTTAGCAGAGCCTTGACACCCACACCTTGCTTAGCTGCTCTCTGTAACCTACACATACACTTGGTTGTGTTATCCACCAGGGCCGAATCTCCATACCATTCCCCTGTGGCCTCTGTCTGTGTCTTAGAGAAAGTAGGAGGCCGTGCTTGAGACACGCTCCCTCCCTGACTCTGGGGGTGTTTCTTCTTTGCTAATGCAGTCCAGTTTAAGAGGACGGATCACAGATGCCATTAATGCGAGATAATTCTGCCTCTCCTTTTCACCACGCTACGTGTTCATTAAAGCCACTGCTGTTAAATGTTTCTCTCCATTTCCTCTTTTTTATTAAAGGAACACATGAAAGAGGGAGAGAGGGGGAAAAAAAAGAGGTAGCAAATTGTCAAATTATAAATTAAGCTGCTGCTTCAATTATTTGCTTGGTTTGATAATAACGTGGTTAATTTTTGAACGAGGTTAATTACAAGAGGGTTAATGATATTCTAATAAAAACCAAGAACTCATCACATTCTGCCGCCTAAATTACACTGACATATATGAACCAAATATTTTCTTCAATTAATTCGTAATTGTTAATAAATATCTTACAATTCAAGGGGCGCGCGGGCTGAGGCCATGTTTTGGAATGACATATTTGAACGGATTCTCGACACATTCTGTAACAATAATTGCGATAGCTGACTTCTCACCGGAGGTAATCTGACTCTTGCTGTCTTTGGTAGGTGGCCAATTTATTTCATGAAGTGGGGCAGATATTGCACTTGCTGCACATGGTGTTATTGAATGTGTGTGTGTGTGTGAGAGAGAGAGAGAAAGAGGAAGGCAGCGCGAGAGAGGGACAAACAGGGGGCAGGTAGGTGTGATCGCTCATTCACACTAGAGCTGCTTGACGTTGAGCCCTACGGGGCATGATTACTAGGCCCTGGGTGATCCTTCAGCTCTCCGCCTGACACTTGCTGCCTGTCCCCTTCCCTCGCTCTCCTTGCATCCCACCCCCTTCATTCCTCTCTCCTCATCCATCTCTCTATATCTTCTTTCTTGAACTCTATCTTCCTCTCTCTAAGTTTTTTTTTATGCTCACACAGTGTTTTATTTACTCCCGTAGACTTGCGTCTGTCCTGATAAAGTGTTTCTGCCAGTCTGATAAATAAAGCTGTTTGTCTTTTTACAGTGCCCAGGACACTTACAGTTAATGTCTCTTCATCCACCTCCGCTATTTATCAGACTTCAGACATGCGTTTACTGTGTATGTGAGTCCCCCGCGGCACATTTCAACAAGGCTATTAGATTTCATGTGCAGAGGAAGAAGTGGTACCTACACTCAAGGCTTCAGGGGTGTACATGTTTTAGTTTTAAGGGTAAAATTAGCATTTCTGGGTTCACATTTTAGGTGTTTACTAGAGGCTTTTATCCAGAACAACAGCTTTCTCACTTGACACTTTTTCCACTACAGTGTAATAACAAATGAGGGGGCGATCCATGTTGATTGTTGCTGGTGTAATTTATGTCCATATGACAGTTTTTACAGATTGCTGTGACTCTGTTTGTCCCAACGGGGTTGTAAAAAATAAACGGGCCCAAGCGTAAGCCTCACAGGGTGATGATGTGCTTTCACCTGCTATCTGACACTTCCATGATCACTTCCTTCTTCTTCCCCACAAGTTATACTCACACTACTGTCACAGTTTGATAATCATCACCATAAGGAGCAATCAGGTAGTGACACACGCATTAAAACGTGTTTCGTACCCAGACTGTATCTAGATATGATTTAATCTGATTACATTTACACCTGGTAATAATATGTGCCTCCAGTGTCCACACTGAGATCTGACTGAGATCTGATTGTTCTGTCCAGCTCCAACAGAATGCACTACACCCGCCCCTGCCTATCAACAGCTATCATAATAAGGAGGAAACTTATTAATTGCCTTTTTACATTACAATTACATAGGGTGCACATCATGATATTGCCTGCATTTTCGCAGGCAATACTGGAGCAAAGGTAAAACAAATATTTAAAAAAAACTTTGCGGTTCCATGGTTTTCTTTGTTATGTAAGTCAGAGTAGGACTGCACGATGTACAAAGAAAAGTCATATTGTGATTATTTTGACAGACATTGAGATTGAAGCATGAGTTGCAATTTTCGTGGGAATGGTAATATTTGCATTTTATTTTCACTGAAAAAATATTAGGCTGTAAATATATATGATGTGATGTTTGCTGCACCTAACAAGTATGTTGCCTTACGTCTGGAATGTGATTTGTGGGCCCAAGCTGGGACTTGGATATTGCACTTGACCTTATTGCAATTTCGATAATATTCGGATTAACTGTGCAGCCCTACGCCACAGCCAGTCAGGAAGGATCAATCAATCAATGTTATTTATAAAGCCCAATATCAGAAATCACAATTTGCCTCAGAGGGCTTTACAGCATACGACATCCCTCTATCCTTTGGACCCTCACAGTGGACAAGAAAAAACTCCACCAAAAAAACCTTTAACGGGGGAAGATAAATGGTAGAAAGCTCAGGAAAAGCATCTGAGACAAGGGAGACACCAGAGTAGTGTAAGCATTAGATCAGCGAGAGACCACCATTCACTCTGCAGCTTCAGCGTCAGGTGGGGAGAACATCTACGACCTCACTGGTTTGGAGCAGATGCACGCAATAACGTATTTTGCCTACATAGTTGTTACATGTGGACTGAAAACACAATTATACTTTCATGTAGTCAAGCGCTATCAGATTGCAATCCAATCACCCATTTCAGTGCAAGGTGTGAAGAGGGTCTAAATGTGAAAGCTGGAACACATGGTCTGACCCTCAATCATTGTTGTGAGCATTTTCTCGAGGAAAGATGTAAGTCAATGCCTATGCTCAGGTACAAATGAACATCAAAGTAAATTTGACATTGTAATAGTTAAAAAAAAGTCCATGAAATTCAAACTGATCAGTAATCAGTTTATCAGTAAAACCCTACAGAATAACACATCCGGCTACTTCAGACTTCCCGGTTCAAAAAAAAAAAAAAAAAAAAAAAAAAAATTATAGAAACTCACTAAAGCGTTTTTTGTTGGGTTTCATTTTGACAAGAGTAATTTGGTCAAATCAAAAGTGGTGAGGTTGAAACAGAGTAAAGACTTTGTCGTCTGATGTCGAAAGCCAGTTTTTGTTTGACAAAAAAGTTTCGAAGGAGAGTGGGCTGATAAAACTACTCGGATTTGAGCTCTACTCGAAGGGTTTAATCTCCTCTTGTTAGAAGGACACAAGGGACTTGTGGTGACTTCTTTAGGGGGCTACAATATTACCATGATGGGCTAGCAGCGTCCTTTCATGCTCTATCCAACAGAGTTCATATAGACATGCTTGGCTTAAAACCACCTTGTTAACAAAAAAGAGAGTGAACAAAAAAAAATTGCACTCTGAAAAAAATCCTGACACTTCTGCAATGTGCGTACTTGAAATTTTTCAAACACTTGTCTTTTCTTTACCATAATAGATGTCAGTTTCCTCTGATGTAGCTCAAGTAGGGGGAGCAGCACGTAGGGTCTCACTCTTTCTGCATTTGAAGCTATCACTCAATAGCGGATCTGTGTTGTTCCACATCAAACGAAGGAGACATTCGCGGCATCACCTGCAGAGCGCTCCAAAGGGATGAAGCAAAATATCTTCAAATCACTTGTCCAAGACATTTCCCCCTATTAAGGCTGCCTCCACACAGGCTTTAAGGCGGAGACAGGCCCTTTAGATAAGCTAACCAAACCCGAGTGTTACAGCTGGGAGATCAGACACACAGGCTGTGTTCTATTACAGAACTCCCGTACAGTGGCATGCCATTAAAAAACTAAAAAAAAAAAAAAAAGGTTTAACGCTTTAAAATAAGTAGAATCACCTATTTTCTATTGAAGCAAACAGCAAAATATGAAAACATAAAGTCCACAGATCACACAATACATCTGTTTGACACGATGGAAGACCAGGTAGAGACGACAGACTTCTATCAATCTGGCCACTGTAACTACTGCACATTATAACTGTACTCTGAATACATACAAAAGTGTGAATGGAAACGTTCTGTTTTTATTCCTTTTCTCATATTTTTCGTTAATGTACCGAAATGATGAGGTTTGTGGTCACAAAGGCTTAATTTTCAGTCAAATACCTGCTGTCATTTTGAGTGAAATGTAAAAACATTTCAACTCTTCGCTGCATGTGTGCGCGCCTATCTTATCTGTATGAATGTGTATGACTCCCAACAGTGAATATGTGGGACCAGCACTACACAGCGCTAGATGCGTTTCAGTGTGTGTGTGTGTGTGTGTGTGTGTGTGTGTGTGTGTGTGTGTGTGTTGTAATCTCAGCAGCAGATCATGTTTTCCAGGCCTCAGATGAGGCAAAGCAGCTTTGGCAGCAGGCCGTTTCATCTCAGGCACTGGGGCCCAAAACAAAGAGAAAATGATTGATTGGATGATGAATTATTTAGAGGTGGAGGGCTGAGGAACGAACCAGCCATGCTGGAGAGAGAGAGGGAGAGAGAGGGTAGAGAGAGTACGGAGACAGGAGAGAGAGCGCCGGTTCAGCTTCCCTTTATCACTTTCTCTCCTTGTAGAAGATGGGAATCCGAGTAAAAACTTGCCCCTAATTGTACTAATGCGTGTCACCGCAAATTTGCCAAAATAAAATATTGATGTGGACGCAGTGACAGGGCTGCACAGTGCTGAGCGCTGATTGGAGAGGAGAGGTGTTTGCTCAGGGATCTATAGGACGTTTGAACCTACATGTAACACTACACCGAAGACAGAGGGGGAGCAACCCTGCTCAGCACCAGACATCCATCCTTTCCCCGCACTCTGTCTGCATCTCCATACTTTTAGGGGGGAAAAAAACACAAGCACTGAATGTTTACGTGTAGGCTCGCCTGCAGATAAGCCAATATTATTTGAATGGCAGCATCAAAACAACACACTACCTAAAATGTCAGCGACAGAGTTGTGTGAGTGAACACAGCTACAGACCCTTCTGTGATGCCCGGTTGGACCACAGGGGGCACTGATGTGATATGTGAGAAAGAAACAGACAAGAGTGGAGAGAGTGTGTGAGAGACAGAGGAAAAGAGAGTGGGGGAGACAGAGAGAGGGAGAGAGGGAGGGAGAGGAAGAGAGATGCAATGAGGCAAGGCTACAGGGATGAACGCAAAGCGTCTCTCTCCCTCCATTTTTTCAATATCCCCTCCTCATGAAATTTCATTTGGATTGTAAATGTTCAGTAATTTACCATCATAAATGTGTAATGGGCCCCTGAATCCAATGACATTGTGCTGGCTAATCAACTCATTTGAAAATGAATATAGATCTATTAAAGGGAACTCAGCATTTCCCCTTTGTTAAGACTGGCATGCTGTCAAACATGGGAACACTTCCTAAAAGGGGCTTTTTTGGAAAATGAGATCCTCTTCAGGGAAAGGGGAAAATAATCTACTCATCAGATGTTTTGATCTTAAATAGAGATGATGAATGAGATTAAGTGCTCGCGCTAAATTCTGATTTGTTTTGTCATTAGAAATCTGACATGTAATCGACTTAAAGAGAAAAGGGGCTCATTTAAAAGCTCATTCAAAAAATAAAAGCGGGGACAGGAAGTTAATGACACTTCATTTACAGCTGGGGAAATATGGCAAAATTAAATTCTTGAATTTTTAAACCGCTTCTCGGTCCCACGGCAGACAGCCACGGAATCCTCCAGAAAACACACAATAACACACACACCAGGATTACTGCTTCTTATCTATGAGAGACGGGGCCCGAGGCGCTACCTACAAACACTTAATCAAAAACCAAGTTCAACTCGTGGCAGCCAGTGACTCTTAGAAATAGAGAGTGATGGAGAGAGTGTGGAATGCAAATTGCAAATGTTGGGAGTCTGTCAACGTGTGTGTGCAAGTGTGTGTACAGTATGCTTGACTCTCAAAGCGAGTAAATCAGCCCCTGGTAAAAACCAATAAGTTACAGTGTATGTGAATGAAATTCACAGAGCTTTGACTGAGCATCAGTTGGGCGCTTTGAGGATCCGCTGACTTCTATTGGGCCATAAGACACCTCATGACAAAAACAGTGCGCTGAATCTACCTATCATTCTTGTCAGGTCAAAACTTTGTCTCTCTTGCAAGTTTTCAGGAAGCGATACATACTTGTGTACCTTGACGATAATGTATTTTTCAGGCTAACCAGTGGGTTCGACCACAAGCCATAGACTTAAAGGCTTAAAGGGATTTTTCCTCTTACCCGTAGTGCTATTTATCACTCTACATTGTTTTTTTATGAGTTGCCAGTTGTTGGAGATATCTGCGATCGAGATGTCTGCCTTCTCTAGAGCTACATGGCACTTGGCTTGTGGTACTCGAAGCACCAAATAAATACATTGAAGCAACACTAAACAGCAATGTCTCTTTCCAGAAATCATGACCCTGTTACTCAAGATTATCCACAGACCCACCAACCATATCACCACACAGAAGGAAACGTGCATCTACTCATGGACGAGAGGCTTGTGCATGACAGCATGAGATGTAAACATTACTAGTGTTCTCCTCAGTTGAGCTGTAACGTTAGCTCGCTAAATGCTGCTAGAGTAGCTAGCAGTGGATGTGCGTTGATACTTTTGGCGGGTGGAGTTTGGTAGAAAGAAAAAAGTTCCTACATGAAACTGCCTACAGCTAGGTCTGTATATTATCTTGAGTAACCGGGTTTTGTTGTCAGGAAAGAGACATTATGTTGAGTTTTCACGTCTTTTATTGCCGCTTTGAGCACCACAAGCCGAGTGCCATCTAGTTTCATTATACATGATATAAGGCAGACATCTCTACAGCCATTATCTCAAACACTCAGCAACTCACACCAAAACTATCTAGATTACCAAATGGCACTACTGATAAGAGAAAAATATGTACTTTTGATTTTAAGGTGAGCTGTTCTTTTAAGGGGAATTTCCTTTTTTTTTTTTACTGCTTATCCAGAGACAAACTTGTAAACCTCCAGTTTTGACCAACAAAGCTGCTGCTGGCCTCACAGACATCCTTGACCTTAAAAATGCAAACAGAGACGTAAAAACACAGTCAACGGTGTGTTTACACCAGTTCTTGTCATTGAATAAACTGACCTTAGATAATTACTACGTCCATTTCCTGGTTATTTATACGATGTATACACATTGAACATGTATTAAAAAAATGATAGAGAGGTGACACACTACATTGATACCACAATCAGGGCCTGTTGCCCGCAGAGTTTTGGCACCAACCTCTTCCTCTGCAGTTTATCAGAGTCGCACTGTTCTCCACTTCTTTCCTCCCCAGTTCTCCTACCTTCCTCTCCCTTTCACTCCCTCCCACTCCGTCTCCTCTCTGCCCATTTCCCGCTCTCGGCCCTGATGCAGCAATCAAGGAAAAGAACTCATTTATCAGGTCTGATGGCAGCAGGGGGTGTATTGTGCACTGGTGGGGGGGTGCTTGGTTAGCCTGGATGCGTGGCTTTAGGCTACTGCCCTGTTGTAAGGTCATTGTAATTAAGTCTTGGCTCACAGTGGTTTGACTGTGCCTTTGAGGTTCAAATGTCTTTCCCCTCCATCCTCAAAAGTCCTTTTCGGCACCATTTGCTTATGAGATCATACAAAAAGTCTTATCCCACACCAAATATTAGGCTCTGTCTGTGAATATTGATTTATCTGTGGACTCAGATGGGCTGGAATGAGTTAGATTCCCCTAACTTCCTCAGTGATTACTTTGTGGAAATAGAATATTAGAGTTTCAGTGATTGCTGCAGATGGAAAGCGCAGGGCTCGAACGAACACTTAAGATTGCTAATCTCAGATCCTAAACTTGCTCCAACTTCAATTACAGGATTCTGAAGTGAGAAAGAAAAGAAAGGAGATGACCTATTGATAAATTTACAGTATATCTATGCCATCTCTCTGGCTCTCCATTTCTTTCTTTGCTGCCTCCTGTATCCTCGTTTCTCAACTTGTCATCTGAGAAGAAGTACAAAATAGAGGCTGTAAGCAGCCTTGACCACTCCAGTCATACACCACATCAAGTCAAGTCCAATCCAGTACGAGCAGTCAGCTCAACGGAGCCCCTCTGTGATGGCAAACTGGTCCAGATGTGGCCAGTGTTTGCCAGTCCCCACAGCCAGCGTTCTTTAATGTGCGTCATTGCGCTGAGTGGCCCCAGGTGTTATGGACAATTTTACATCTAGACCCCGCCGTGCTCCCTTTTACACTCTCACTGCTCTTTTCCCCTCTCTTTTCCCTCCTTGTTGATTGGATGAGTAAACTGTTTTCCCCTTAAAGCTGGGAAAGACGTTGTCGACCACCAATCTCAGTGCGGAAGCCCAAAAATTCCTCCTAAAGCTCCAAGTTTTCACTGAACTGAGTGAACTGCTGACTTAAACTGTGTATCGTTATTACTGCAGAGTGGCTGCGCACTTTACCACCAAGTGCTTGTTGTGCTCCTGAAAAATGCTCATTATGGGAGCTCAAATTCAGCATTTCTGGTAACAGGATGCATGAAGCTGGGTGCTCCTGCTGATGCAGTTTTCATACAATCATGATTTAATCCTGCCAAGATGCTGAAAGCACTGTGACCTACAAAAGCCAGAAATCAATGCCCAAATTAAGCATATTTTCAGAATGTAAAGACAATCTACAACCTAATGAGATGGATGTAAGGTATGTAATACAGTCAGCTAAATTAATGTAAGCAGTTTATCCTATTTGAGAGAGTACTTTTACTGGGAAAAAGTTTACTAAACCCACTAAATGAGACATCAATAACAGCCCGTCAGGGGTCAATAAAAATGGCAACCCGTGGGACACGCTTATGCTGCATCCAAAACTCAGTATGTGAAACAGTGTGACAAAAACCATAGAACCACAGAAGACCTATGGGATTACAGAACAAATTAAATACCACAGTAGAGGATTCATATAGTTTTTCCAGGACAAATCACATGTTCGGAAAAACCCACGCTGTTACATAATACCAGAGGCCAAATACAGGGGCCACTGGCTGGTAAAGCTCTACTATAGGTTTTTTTTTCTACTTTCCAGGACACATGCACATCAATGCAGACACACACACTTATATATACATGGACGGGAATTCAGTCCACGTATAGTGGATTCTTCCATGACCACAGTCATCACAGTGACTGGGAAGTTAGTGTTCCCACAGGGAGGACAAAGACCGCCAGACGATGTAGAGGTCCAGTTCTAATACTCTAAAGGATCTTTTGCTAAGGAACTCTTAGTTATTGGAACTGCGCATCATCTCTTCTGTCTTCTATGGTGGTCACAAGAAAAACAAAAACAAATTATGCCTAAAGAAATATTAGATTTAAATCAACAACCCCTGCACACACTATATTCAGACCAAAATGTAAAAGCTCTGCTTATTCGTAACAATGCTTAAAAAATTCACAAAGTTAGGCCCTGTCTACACACATGCAGATATTTTTGGAAAAAGTGTTTTTTACCCGTTTAAAAAAAAAAATCCGTCCACATGACCTTTGTTTTCCAAAATATGTCTGTCCACACTAGAACGCAAAACATACCTTAAAGGAAATGACCGCTTTAGAATGAAAATACAGATAGTACTTACTCACCCTCATGCCGACAAGAAGTCCAGCGTAGTTTTTTAATCCACAAAACCTCGTTCGGCTTATCGGAGGATAACAGCTAGCCGGATTTTTCGATACACTTGAAGTGCATGGAACCCACATCCAAAATCATTTTGAACAGAACAGCTCATCCATCATAATCCAAGTGCCCTGAAGCCGCGGCATGCAAAATTGACTTGAAAAGACATAATTTACTCACTTTTATACCATAATTTCTCAACGTGGTCAGTTAGCATGCAACTCATGAGACTCGAGAACAAGAACGTCTCTGAACATTCTCAAGTCTTGTGCGAGTTGCCGTGTAAACACAGCACGCCTGTAGGCTAACTGACCATGGTGAGAAATTATGCTATAAAAGTGGAATGAGGGTGAGTAAGTACTGTCTGTATTTTCATTCTAAAGTAGTCATTTCCTTTAACACTCACTGGCCTTCTGCTGCAGTCTCCCCTTGTCAAAGAGCTAGTAAAAGGTACAGGCTACATTACCTTTCTCAAAACACCTACAGGAGATCACATCACCATTGATTCCCCTCAATATAAGGACGCAGGAGCTTACTCAAAGATACAAGGGATGCTCTGGACATGCTCAAGTTTTCCCTCCACCCCCCATCGACAACCCATCTCTCTCAAACAATCCGCTGGTTTGACTGAGCCTGATCCAAAACAGAACTTTCTGGCGGATTTTAAACTGCAGATGCTGAAGCTGAAGTGGGGCAAAAAGTTAACAAACTGGTAGTCCGCCATTGTTATTGTTTCTGGCGCATGCTCATGACACCACGCAACAATGGCTACCTTGAAAGTTTGTGCGTGGACAAAGGCCAAAACATAGAGGAAAATATATGTTTTCAAAAATATTTCTCTATGTGTAGACAAGGCCTAAAACACATTTTTATGAACATAATAAAACCAAAAAACTGAATTGGACTATAATTGGACAGAGCATTCAGCCTATTGCTATTAACCCTCTAAAAACTATTTAAGTGGCAAACAACAATAGAGGATGTCTCTGAAAAAAATAATTTCTTTTGAATTTACAGCACTTTTGCAAACGTTTGTGCGTTGTTTGATCCCTGTGACATGACGAACACAGGCACCCGACAATATACAAGGCTCTTATTCCACTTACATAACATAGTGGGATTATAAGGTTTTTTTTTCCTTTGCCTCAAAATGCTCCTCACACGTCTGACAGTGGGCTGAGCTGCATTTCAACTAGCGGTGTACTGTGGCGTATCTTTGAACAACCAAACAACTCAAGTGAAGTGCCTGCAGTCCTTTAAGCACTTTATCCTCAGAGCTTCATTGGGCAACAGACAGGCAAAAAAAAAAAAAAAAACAAGACAAAAAATGCAAATGAACTCCTCAACACTTCTATATGCCATTCAAAACCACCACAAAAAAGAGAGTACATTTAAAATGTTTTAGAATGCCAGACTCATAACTGCACTTTATAACAATGCGGAGAAAAAAAAAAAGATGGGGGAAGTGATAGAAAGAGGGAGTTAGAGAGATATGTTCTTTTCTGAGGCTCCTTGGCGTCGCGTTGGGGATTCCATGTGTCTCATCATCTTGTTTAGAGTGCATTAGCAGCCACTGACACAGCCTCCCTCCCTCCTCATCGCTCTAGTTTTCTTGTTGTCGGGCAGAGTGTCCTGAGGCAATAACAGCAACCATCAGCACTCCTCCTCCTCCTACACCTCCTCTTCATGCAGAGATACGCCTGGGCCTAATTTTCCATCAGCAAAGCATGAAATCAAGAAAGAATGCCACACAACAAGCACTCTTCAGAGGGGACACTTTGCCAGTTCGCCCACCCATGCAAGCATGACGCACGCTCACGCGCAAACACCGACACGCGTGCAGAGACAGGTCCTAACTTCTGAATAAATTATGAAATCAAGTGGATGCTAAGCTAAAGTGACAATCAGAGGCTTGTTGATGAGAGCACAGATGTGACTTTGGGAGATGGTTTAACGGATTTCACAAAATTAGCAGCCGCCTTTTATTTTCAGACAGTTTTTTTTTTTAGTTTTTTTTTTACTCAAAAATTATGCAAAGTGTTGTGATCATTTTTAGTGGGTTTCTGTATCCAAATGCTTGACATGTTGCCACAGAGATAGAAAAAGTCACATCTCAAAAGGTAATGAGCTACAAAACTCACATAAAAAAAATCCACCCTACGGTAAAGTTGCATGTCAAATTAGATGATTCAAGGATTTATTTATTATGTACTAAAATGCCACTAGTGCATTTTCATATAATAAAATGGCCTGGCTGCTTTCCAGGCAACATGTACACAGAATACACAGTATGCAGTCATGCTATGAAACACAGTACAGCATACTGTGAATAGAGAGTAACTCTACCCAGGGTTGAAATTGCCTTTTCAACACTACATTTTTGCCTTGACTCATCAGGTTCAAACACAAACCTAACAACACAAATAAACCAGACTTTACCTCCAGTGAACTTCTGTTCCAGATCGCAATCAAATCTCTATTTCTTGCACAATATTAGTAATATGCTTGGATGAAAACACCACAGAGAGTGAATCCCTTAAAGGAACACACAAAATTATCATTTATAGATGAAGAAGAGTAGCATAACAATTTTATTTGGATGAGCGAGTGAGAGAGACACATGGGTGCAAGCAGACAGGTGTTGGCGATCAGAGCAAAGAACAAATTAGGGGTAAAGTTGTCAAGTGCTTGAAAATGTACAGGGTAGGTTTCAATTTGTCAATGAATAAATACTGCAGCTTATCGAGAACGAGCAAAGTGCCCCAACCTGTTTTCCTTCCCAGGTCGTCAAATACTGACGCTGAAAACGTAAGCCATGTGCGGTTCGGTTTAGGCAACAAAACTATTTGGTTAGGTTCAGACAAGACATGATTTGGGTTACAATAAGTATGTTTGTTACATAATGTAATGTGACATAATAGGTCAGCTGAGTGACATCAGTGTGCGATGACCACACATAAATTACGTAACATTGTGGTATAATGTTAGTACATGAGTTACGTAACTTTACATTAATACAACACAGACTTTTGGTCTCAAACGGGACACAAACTGTGGTCTCCAGGATAAAAGTCATGTTTTTTTGGATCCATCCATCTCCCCTGTCTCCTGCCTAATGCAGACTTTGTTGCTCTTTATACTACGTCAGTTGCTCTCAGCGTCAAGTACTGCAGTGGATGGATTTACACTGGAGTTAGTTGAAAGCCGGGCGTGTCTCATAAACTTGCTAAAGGTTGTTTTTTTGCATCAATATCACGTGCAGAGGTGTGTAACAAAGCGTGTATTTGACGACCTGGGAATGAGAATGGGCTGAGTTCCTGTGTCTTGCCTCTTGCCTTGCCAAATGAAGCTCTAGGGAAAGTTCAGTGAGGAAGACAACACTTTTCATGCTCAGGCTGTAAGTTTCTTTCTCAACCTGCCATTCACTCCTCCCACGCATGCTCACTCACTATCTCTAGGTGACACTGTCTGGGTAGGTCAGTTGAGTCATCAGCTGATTCATAATCAACCAAAAGCGCAGCGACAGACCTTCTCTGTCAGCCTATCATCTTACTGCTCCTCATTTTCTCTGCCATTGTTCTGTCTTGCTGCGGTCTTGTGTGCCCTACATCTCCCCATCACCACCTAGTCTTTACAGATTCATCAGCCTCATCTGCCTCAGCAGCCTCAGAGTCATCATCAGCCACCACCACCACCAGTGTCTGGACTCCATGGGGGGACTTATTCTGCTGCCGCTCTGATGTCCCTCGATTACAAAATATCTCCCTCTGGTGTCCTAGGGCCAAAGACTTCTGTTAAATCCTAATCAGCACAAATCATCTGTTAATCTGTACACTCATATTGCGTATCAAATATTATCTTTATGTCATTCTACTCTCTCTCCTGATTGAACTGCTTGGTAAAGTCAAACGGTTTGGCCCCTAAGGAAGCATCATTGTCCCAGCTAAAGTCTGGAAGTTGAAACGGTTAACAACACGTTTACAAAAGGTGAGTGGTAGAGCCACAGTCAGTTTGTTTTTTGTCTCTTTGGAAAAGTGGACCAGGTCGTCCTTGATCTTCTGAGTTGAAGAGAACCAGAACCACTGTGGCAGAATCTTAAGTCCCACATTTCCTACCTAGTGCACTATATATATTTGTAGTCCCAAAGAGGAAGTGTTCAAAACCTCAAATTACTGCTTGAGGGATGTCGTATGCTGTAAAGCCCTCTGAGGCAAATTGTTATGTGTGATATTGGGCTTTATAAACAAAATTGATTGATATAGAGTGCCCCCTGTATGGAATGTTTATCATGTAGACAACAATAATTGAGAGAGAAAGCAATTTCAGACACAGCTTGTGTCTCTGTTAGAGTGATGTTTTACTTCATATTTTCTGTAGAATTCATGTATGTCAACAGCAGGAGCATCATAAATGGACATATTCATGTTCACACATAAAATGTGATCAGTAATACAAACCAGGCCGCAGTATATGGATACTGAGATCAGGTGTGACCACAGCCAGACACAATCATTATCTGTCTGAACTGGACAAGAAAAATTAGATAATGACAGAATAGCAGAAAAATAAGCTCCTACGAGAAGGTTCTCGTAACTCCAGGGGGGCAGAATTGGGTTTCCAGATGTTATCAGAGACCGACTGCTAGGCTAAACCCGAAAAGTACTGTATCTTAGTTTTCTATCAACTGAAAAACAAGGCAGTTAGTTATTAGGACAGTAGCACTGACAAACAGTACAGAGAGCGGAAAACTCTTTCTCAACTACACACACACACACAAACACAGAGAGAAGAAAAAGATCTCACAGTGCTGACTGACAAAGATGCCCTGCAATATAGATGACGAGAACAAAGCTCCCCATAACAAACTCCAGTCATATTGAGACGATTTCCTTTTCAATAATGAATCGCCATCAGCATCAGGCGTCAATACTGCCTCTGTGTTGTGCGTGCTGGCGTGTGTGTATGTGTGTGCGATTGGAGGGGGGGAAAAAAAACATCTATCCTCAACGAGAACAAAACTTCTATATTTAATCTGCGCTGAGAACAAGCAGGCATGCAAAGTCAAAAACAAAACGGGGATGGCAAGCTGAGGCTTTATGTGGCATGCAAATCACATCCGGACCAACCAGCTGCTGTGAGCTTATCCCCCACATCTTTGTGATTGACAGGATTTTTAAAATGTGTAGATTATAAATATTTATAATTGACTTAATATTGACTGTATTCTCTCTGTTTGGTTGAACTTGTATGGGGAAAAGAAAAAAATAAGGCACAAAAAAAAGCTTTAATTTCTCAAAAAAAGCGCAATACCACAATCCAGTTCATCTGTGGCTCCGTCTTCACATAAATTACCCTCCCTGTGCACCCCATAGTGTGTGTGTGAATGTTCAGTAGCCTGTTTTCCTCACTGAGGATAATGAGCGTTACTTTGAATTTTCTGTAGTTGTCAGGTCTCCTTGAGAGTTTGACTGTTCTCAGAGAGGTCAGCGCGGTCACTGTAAAGTCATGCTCGCCTTATAAAAGGTGACAGTTGGAAACATGGGCCGGATCTCCAAAAATTACACCAATAAAAGCACCACGAGCGAGCCTAATCATGGCTGGGACGGGAGCCCAGTCTGGAGAAAGGGCAAATATTTAGAGTGGCATAGCAGGGGCAGAGCTTGCCCGTTGTCGTACCTCCTCCATCTACCACTCTTGTACTCACTGACCTCACACTACCCCACTGAGCATTTCAGCATTCAGTGTAAGTGGCCTCCTGTCCTCTCTGGCGCTCTATAATCCTGCTGACGGCACACAGTGTTCCAGAAAACACTGTAATTGCAATCTGAAGCTGTGGCTGATGTCAATAGCTTCTTTAGTTTTTTGCTTTGGTTCTGATGAGAGGACATCTTCAGAATTTCTTCTTGTTTTTGCTTATAGGGCAGTTCATCCAAAGATGAAAAATGCATATATTTCCTCTTGCCTGTAGTTCTATTCCTCTTTGTAGATTGTTTTGGTGTGAGTTGCCAACTGTTTGAGATATCGGCCGTAGAGGTGTCTGCCCTCTCTTGAATATAGGGAACGAGATGGCACGCGGCTTGTGGTGCTCAACAGCAATGTGTCTTTCTGGAAATCATGAATCCTGGTTACTCCAAATAATCCATAGACCTTGTTGCGAGCAGTTTTATGAAGGAACTATTATCTTTCTACTGAACAACACCTGCCAACAGTATCACTCCGCCGAAGGAAGGGTGCATCTACTAATGGATGAGAGGCTCATGCTCATGACAGCAAGATTTAAACAAAAATGGCATCCTCTTCAGCTGAGCTGCAATGTTAGCTAGCACAGTGGTGCTAGGTGAGCTGGCAGTAGATGCATGAGTCTTTCTGTGCAGTCATACCTAGCGCCCAGGGCTTGACGCTAACTTTTTTCCCAAGGAGCACATGTGCTCCTAAGTTGAAAACGTAAGGAGCGCACAAAGAACTTTAGGGGCACAATGTAAATTGATCAAATAATGTGTTTTCCGTAATAAACGTGATGCAAATAGACATTTACAAGCAAAATTATTTAATGAATTTGTATACAAAATGTACAGAAAGGTAAAATCATCAAGTTTTGAAAAAGTATTGCAATTTAATTTTGTCTTTAATGTTATTATCTTATATATATTATCTTTGCAATATGATTATCTTATATAATGTTATTACTATCCTAAAACATTCTCCAGGTCCTCTGAAACTCTGCAGGACTTAAGCCTCTTTCACACAGAGCTTTTGCGGCGCCCACTGCGGGGTAGGGCACAGAGGACAGGATTTGGGGGAGTACAGGCTCGTTCAGGAGCTACAGCTCCATGGTGACCGCTTTCGGGTCTACTTCAGGCTCTTCTCTGCTATGGGACGTGTGGCACCGAGGTGTTGTCACAGCGCGTTGCAGTGAAATTAAAAAAAATTCAATTCGAGCGCAGGCTGGCGGTGCGCGCCGCTCAGCTCAGCGGCAGAGCGGTGCGCTCTTGCGCCGCGGTAGCACATACACAATGAATGGGTTGGTTGGCGGAGGTCTGCGCTTTGCGCGCTCTGTGTGAAAAGGGCTTTATTTCCACCCTGCCCAGCAGCGGTACCGTGGCGAACGCTCCCTAAAGGCCTCTACACATGATCAGCTGTAAAACCGCTTTGCGCTGGCTGTCACATTGTTTGTCTATGGAGAGGGCAGCAACACCTGACAAAGCAGCACCACTACCCTTGGTGTCGCGCGCGATATTCATTGTGCCGACAGTGGCTTGGAAAACCGCCCATAACCGTGTCACACGGGGAAGAGGGAAGAAGGAAGGCGGCTGGAGTTCCTCCAACATTTATCATATTTTTTTATTGACAAAAATATAGGCTGCTTTGGCTGATTTTTTATGCGCACATGTGCCCCTAAATATTTTTTACAGTTCGCACACACCTATTTTTAGTCGCAAATGCGAGTGAAACGCTCGCACTGTCGAGCCCTGCTAGCGCCACTGAGCTAGCTAACGTTACAGCTCAGCCGAGGAGGACGCTATTAATGTTAATATCCGCTTTTAGCATCACAAGCCAAGTGGCATCTAGTTACATTATATTGGAGAGAAGGCAGACATCTCTACAGCTGATATCTCCCAACTCTTGACAGTTCACGCTTCCTTCTACACAGTGATTCGCCTGGCGGTAGTAGTTAGGTAAGAAGGCAATGGTTCCAACCACAGACTGTATACAAAGATGGATAACATGTCTACACTTACTACCCCTGTACAATAATGAAGCCAGATACGGTTGCTGCCATCTTGTGCTAGTGACGTCATTTGAAGCCAGAGTCTGCACAGTAGCGATTTCTGCAGAATCAGGTTTCTGCCCATACACCCGTCAGACCCATTGTGAGCAGCACCATTGATAGCGAGCACACTGATTGGCACACAGTTTTCAATCATGATGTCAAACCCCCTCTTTATAGCATCAAAAAACGAATTAAAACAAAACTTAAAAGAAAAACGAAAACTTGAACATACATTAGCGTAATAAGAACTTTATTGTTTGTTATTTACTTGATGTGTACTTTGAGTTTTTGGTTTGGCCCATGTCCCATCCGCTAACATTAATGGGCGGGCTTTATGACCTATACTGCAGCCAGCCACTAGGGGGTGATCAAGATTTATTGGCATCACTTTTGGGAAGCTGTCATGTCATTCATCACTATATACAGTCTATAGTTCTAACATGAAAAATAATGTTTAGCTAGCTCAGTGGCGCTAGATAAGCTAGTAGTAGATGTAAGCTAGGACGAGAGGCTTGTGCTTGTGAAAGTGTAAGATGATACCATGAATGGGGTCCTCCTAAGTTGAGCTTTAACGTTAGCTCACTCAATGGTGCTGGAGTAACTAGCAGTAGATGCACACTTCCTTCTGTGCAGTGATACGGTTGGCGGTTGAAGTTTGGTAGAAAGAAAATAGTCCCTACATGAAACTGCCTACAACAAGGTATGTAATAATAAAAGTAATCGGGTCATGATTTCTGGAAAGAGACATAGCTGTGACTTTTTATTTTTGTCGCTTTGAGTACCACAAGGCAAGCGCCATCTAGTTTCATTATATTCAAGAAAAGGCAGACATAGCACTACAGGTAAGAGGAAAAATATGTACTTTTAAAATGTCCCTTTAAGACTCCCCCTGCTACTCTACTTATTTCACAAATCAAAAGGTCATATTCCATTGAAGATGACAAAGAAACAACTTGAAAATCAAGAGTGCCAAGGTGTCATCACACAGTCCAGTTCCAGAAGAAAAGCTATGGTTGGGTGGAGGACAAGTGGAGGAAACACTGTGCCAGTGTAGAACGGGGTCGGGCCCCGACCTCTAAGAAATTGAAATAGCTTTTGGCCTTTGATTGAATTGCGCTATGTGAACTCACTACACTGTATAAGCCCTCTCTGTGTCTCTGTCTGTCTAACTCTCTTTCAGCTCCACATCAAAAAGGCCATCTGCAGTAAAAAGGCCAGCCAACACACCATGCGCTCCCATCTCATCCACAAGTTTCCTCTGCCCAGCATCCAGACACGGCACTGCCCACCGTCTCATCAATTTTCCTCTTTGATTTAATCACTGAGTGAAACTAAAGTGGCATTACAAAAGTTTTTATTTTGCAATAGAGTAAGTTTCACGACTGAAACTATCTGAAAACCAGAAACACCAAGTTCTGATCAAATACAATGAAAGTCTCTTATTTATTTAAAAAGAAATATGGTGCCAAACAAATACACAAGGATTTATTTTACAGTCTCAAGAATGCAAACTGCTTTCAATCCCACAGAGCATTAGGATTTAAAGTGAGCATGAAACACAAACCCTTCAAGCAGATTAAATTTCAAATCAAGCAGGCCATGTAAATGATGTGGTGACAGGGGGCCCAGTGCAATTAGCATGCCAGGCTAGTGTTAAAGCAATTAGGCAAAACAGACGGCTAGAGCACCAGGGCTAAGCATGGGAAGGGAGGAAGGACGAATATTTCCATATTGTTCTCCAGGACATGAGTGCATGTGTGTGTGCACAATGTGTCTGTGCATGTACAGTTTGTTTGAGGTCGTTCGGCACTCGACTTGTTTGTGGATTCCTCAGAGGGAATCAGAGGTTAATGGGAACTAGACTTTGTTTACTGACAGCCTATCCAGCCATTTTGGAGAGCGAGAGGGAAAAAAAACTAAATAACAAATGCTGCGTTCCTTGTAACGAAAAAAAAAGGAAAAACAGAAAAACACTGACTCTCATGTTGCTTAGGGGAATCACAAAAACATTTACTGGTAAACAAGCCCAGAGCGGAAACTCTGAGAACCACTTTGGGGAAAAAGCAGACACATTTGGGCAAATCTCTCAGGTGTAGCCATCAAAAAGCAGTGTCGGCTTGTACACAGAGACGTGGGAGAAAGGACCACCTGGAGACGAGGAATGACATTCGTTTGAGCGTAAATTACTCAAACAAGCATGCCGGGGAATGGCATTTATTACTTGATGCTTCCCAGAGGGAACGGTTGGTGGATGCCTCTAATTCAAACAAGGAGTTATGATATACAAACACTACTAAAAACAAACATAGCGCACATTGCACGGTAAGTTGTGAATGATGCGACGCGGGCCTTCTGGGATGCAAAGTGGGACAGCGACTCATCTCTGTCTTCAGCGACGTGAGAAGAACAGCAGTAATAATGAGGAGCAGGGCGTAGAAATAGGATTTCACTGTTGAGTTTTGTTCCAGTGCACAGTATCTTCCTATGCTGTATTCTATGCACATCCCAGTACAACACAGTATACAATAACTGTTTTAGTATTGTAAGGAAAACATCTAAAATTGACCCCGGTCTTCAAATTTCATAATAAACCACATATTTATGAACCTAATCTGCTGTTTTTGTAATCATTGTGGCATTGATTTAACAATGTGGCCATTATTTTGAGGAGTGTTGAATTTAACTGCATTATATCAAGGGATGTTTCTTACTCTCTGAGTCCTTCAGGAGTGTAAATGGGAGTAGAAAAAGGTATAGGATTTAGAGTTAAGGTTGTCTGTCACCTAAATGAAAAATGATATGTATGTATTAAGAATTCAATGCTACAATCTTGTAAATAACATCATCAAAATGAATTTATGTAACTTAAGTAATTAGATAATTTAGGCTCGTGAGCAGGGCTAGGCATATGAAGAAAATCAAATATCTTGATATCGATATTGCAACGATATTATAAGGTTGACTTTTGGTGCTTTCACAAATTATTTACACTTTTTAAAAAAAATATTATTATCATTAATGTGGATATAATGACTAAGGAGGCCTCACACACCAAGCCAATGGTCAGCCGTCAGTCAATGTTGGTCTGTCAATGAGCATTTGTCACCCTAGTTTTTGCAGTGTGTCCTGCCCTGTTGGCATTAGCCAGCCTTTGTTGGCTTTTTTTGGCTGATTCAGCATGTTGAGTCAGCGTCTGAGACAGATGAACCCGTTGGTGAATGACATCATCTTGACTGGAATTTCAACTCAGTGCATGAGAAGAGAAACGAAAGTGAGGAAAGTAAACAAACAGCTAAAGTCAAAACTAACTTGTTATATATGACATATTTTTAACCACTGAGCTCTTTATTTTTCTGGCATTTTTGCCTTTATTAGACAGGACGGGATGGGTGTAAAAGGGGGAAAGAGGGGAACAACATGCAGCAAAGGGCAGTAGGTTGGAATCAAAGCCACGGCCTCTGTGGCAAGGGCATAACCTTTGTACATGGGGCACCCGCTCTACCAGGTGAGCTACTGGTTGCCCCAGCCGTTGAGTTCTTTAGCAGAAATTTTTCCTAACTGTTCCTGTTATTGTTCCCTAGCGCAGAGTGAATATTGTTTGTTCTTTCAAAATCAGGTTGTATTATTAATGTGCTAACTGGCTAACTAGCATCTTGAATCCACCTTGTTGGTCCTCTTGTTTGCCTTTACCTACAGACCACCACTGCCTGCTCGTATGGAGAATTATTTCCTTACACGAAGAACATATGTGCTAACTGGCCGTTAGCTGTAGTTTTTGCTGTGTTTAGTGCAACTTTTTGGCCAAGACAGAAGCAACGTGAGACAACACAACAGTCGACCTTTGTTGCCACTAGTAAATTGATGTCTGTTTGGTGTGTCTGGGCCTTAAGAGGTTAAGTTACATTAAAAAAAATGTTAAAGCAGTCTGGTAAGTTCAGAAAATTATGTCACTGTACTGTAAAGCCGCCTTTAGACAACACTTAACAATATTACCATTTCCCAAATCTAACATGATCTTTCGTCACATATCATGATATCAGTGTAATACTGATATATTGCCCTGCTCTACTTGTAAGATTGTTACGAGGCAGCTTAAAACAATCCAAAACCAACAATTTTCACTACTCTGAATCTTTGTCACAATCATTACTCCTCCGGACACGTACTGGAACAGAGGGAGGGCAAATGACGAGGTTAGAAGGAAGTGACTCATGCTGGCATTCTAATATTTGCTGACTCTCAGAGTTTTGCTCTGTGTCAGTCACAATGTTTTTGAAAGAAGTTTAGACCAAAATGCTCTCGTGTGTATGTGTGTGTTTTCCTGTCACATTTTCCTGCCATTAAAATGTGTGACCTGAGAGAACAGCCGATTAAGAACAAAATAAGCCAGGACATGCGTGTGTGTATGTGTGCGTATGTGTGCCAGGGGTTGCTTAGACACCTTTTTCATACAGTGAGCCGAGGTGAAACCTAATTACAGAACTAAATGTGTATTAAGGCAAGGTAAACAATAAACTTAAACACAAAAGAACTTCATGACAGCAGCAGCTGTTTACTTCAAAAGATCGCAGACAATAAGACAAAAAGCAGAGCTCTTGTCAATTTCTTTTTTCACACAAACACAAAAAAAGCCTGCTACATTTTAATTCCCTTTTTTATACCAGCATGTAACCATAAATGAGTGTAATCACAGCAGCAGGATCATACAAAACTGTTTGCTATCACATATTTAAACACTGTTAGCAATGATTAATGTGCTCCAAAGAAAACCCGGCTCGTGGTGTAACCCTTACACAGAAATTTCCTTTAAAACATCTTAATGTTCACAACTCAATTAATTGAAATTTAAATTAAACGGAATTTCCAGAGACTGTACTAATTAGTTCCTGTTCAAATCACCGTCATGAATGTATGCTATGTAGTACAACCTATCACACTATGCAGCACCATATGGTCGACATGGCCTATGGGCTTTGTTAGAATTACTTCATGGAGAGAGTCCAAGCCAAACAGGTGAGGCAGTGTTTTGGTTGCAGCGTAGCAGCGGGCTTTACAGACAGCGAGAGAGACAAAGAGTGCATTTTTCTTGGAGTTGAAAAATGTGTGGGAAAAAGTTCTAAAAAACACACTAGATGAGAAGATGGTCAACAAATCAGGTCAAATCTAAATAGACAGAGAGAGCGAGAGAGGAAGATGCTCTCATAAAAACAGACACCCAGGACTGAGCAGCACAATGAAGGCTGGCTTTCAGCCAAGTCAAATAAATGACATGATGTAGCTGACTACTGTATCCTAGTAACACAAAGCCCAAATAAAAAAAACAATGGATGAGTACAAATCATTCCCAGACTGGGTCATTTTTCCTGCACAACAGGAAAGATGACAGCACTGAGAGATGTTTTTCACACCACACAAAGCAGGCTAAAATGTTTGCTGCTAACTCATTAGCTTGACAACTAAATCGTTAGCCAGCTAGTTTGAATCAAACTTTGGTTATGAGCCTTCAAGTTCACCAACAGAGAGAATTAAACCAACAACTGAAGGACTGCTGGTTCCCCAACAAACAAACAGGCACAACAAATGCAAATCTTTCTAATGCTGGGTTCACACTACACAGCATTTTTGTCTGTTCCAACAGTCACTATGTCAGATTAAGCAATTGTGAAGTCATAAAATCGTGGCGTGACTTGGCCGACAGACATAACAGACTACACGATGGTCCACGACCAATCGTCCCTGGCTGTCTTTCACGATGTGTATGATGTCATCTGGTTATTCTAGTCCTATTTATATTATTTCTATAATTATAGTCACAACGGCTGTTCATGTCCCAGCCAAATTGTTATTGAAGTAGTATAAAAAGCGCCACCAGACGGCAGAAGCTACATTTGAAGCACCATATGCAAACTATACAGGTCACTGAATCCTCCACAGTAAGATCCTGCAAATGTTTCATAATAAAAGCCTGTTTAGAAAAAGAAAGGATTCTCTAAACCGAAATTATATTGAGCTTTTAATTCCTAACAGATACAGGAAGTGTTGAGTTTGAAATGATGGCACGATGGATTAATATTAACGATGAATTATCGCACACAACACTCATTGTTGTTCATGATGCGAGCTGACACCATACAACGTTGCATCGAGCTATAATCGGGTTAATATTGTGTGCTGTAAAAGGCCCTAAAGAACAGCATTTAATTTCATTGACCGCTACGAATCGACTCTGCTACTAAGACAAAGCTGTGAGTGAGTATTCACTTTATTTAACCAATGCTAATCACCAGAGATCTTCATCAGGGTGGTTCATGTTGTACATCAAAGGGTTTTTACCTTAGACTGTAAAAATAATGGACGTAGCTACCGTGATGTCACCCAGTGGTTTGTGAACTCCCATTTTGAATTCAGTTCAGCATTTCGGCTGTTGCCATCTTGGATTTGGGAGCCAGAAGTTACCATATTTTGGCAAGTGGCTGACACTGTGGAGGATCAAGGGGTGGATCTGACTGAGAAGCCGAGGACGGTACCAGCAGACAGCCTGTCACTCAAAGCAATCTTCCCTTAATTATGCGTAACTTAGAACTTTAATAAAATTTGAGCAGCTGTAAACATGTTTAATTCTGCTGTAAAGTTGGGCATTTTGACATGGGTGTCTACGGGGACTGACTGGCTTCTGGAGCCAGCCTCAAGTGGCCGTTCAAAGAACTGCAGCTAACTTTATTTTTCAGTCCTGGAGGATGCTGCTTGGGTAAAAGCTGCTGTTTATGTAGCCGAAACTGGTTTAGCCCATGTCTCTTCTTCTTCTTCTTCTTCTTCCTCTTCTTCTTCTTCCTCCTCTTCTTCCTCTTCTTCTTCTTCTTCTTCTTCACAACAGATATTTTGGGTTGTCATAGCATGATAAAGCTAGTGAGCCAGCATCCTGAAACTGCAACATAATGTTATTATTGAAACCTGAATAGTCCATGCCATGATGCCAAAATGTCTGCCTTGAAAGTTATTCAATTTCAAAATAACTTTCAAAATAAAAGTTCACAACAGAAAGTCATGACACAGACATAAGGAAATATGCAAACGATAAATCACAACTAAATCTGACTATATGGTGTATGTAGGGCATGTATATATGGCAAAGGTGGGACCAAGTCATTGTTTTGCAAGTCACAAGTAAGTCTCAAGTCTTTGCACCTAAGTCCTAAGTCAAGACCTAAACCTTGATTTTTGAGTCCTAAAGAAGTCATAATGTACTCTTTACCAAATGTAATGCCAGTTTAACAACAGAGTAATCATACATTATATTTACATTAATCATGAGCGTCTTTAAAATGTATTTGTTTAAACAAGTGTGATTAAACTTAATCATTAGAAAAAGTAGTGCTGACATTGTAGCATCTAGCATTATTAACCTGTACCACATCAGAATAGATTTTGTATGTTTCTGTCCGGTCTTGTTTTATTTAACTCATCTGATATTGGAGAAATGTAATTAGCTTTCTCTTTCCAAATTTTCTGTAATACTATTCTTCCTTTAAAGTCATTCTGCACGTTGTTGCGTGTTACGTTTTATGTCCAAATGAAATAAAGAGATAAATGGTATCATTATTCCAACTGGCGCTCAGTAACGTAAAGTTAGTTCTTTATGGTTCTGGGTGATGTCGGATTAGTTCAAACAAAGTGGATCTGGGAATTAAGTGTTGACTTGCTGGGAATTATTAGCGTTAACATTGGCTGATTCAGGAAATGAAGGTAACTGAACTGATTCATGGCACACTTATTAAGGAACATATTTTTTAATCTTTTGGCTTGAGTACAAGCAAGGTCATGAGTCACTGGGTATTTTTGGACCAAACACTTTTGGGGACCGCCTAACAGGAACTGCCCACTGGAGAGCCCCTTTGAGAACTACCTTCAAGAGCTTTTTTCTGGTTGCATTTGAAGTGGCATGGTCAAAATGTCGTTTTTCCACCATCAAATGTAATTATTTTTGTTATGAACTGTTGTTTGTGTTTTGTGCTGTCTGTTGTTTACATGGCTAACTGATTTTTTAAAAATGTCGGTTGCGGGGCAACCTCTAGCTCATCTGGTAGAGTGTGTGCCCCACATAGGCTGAGTCCTTTGCAGCAGCCCGGGCTCGATTCCGACCAGCGGCCCTCAGGTGCCTGTCATCTCCCCTCTCTTTCTCACCTTTCCTGTCTATATACAGCTGTCCTATCAGTACATGCAAAAATAATCTTAAATAAATAAATAATTAAATCAATTAAAAAATGGGGGTTGCCAATGCTGCATTGGCTGTCCTACCAATCAAAGTACACCAACATCTGGACCAATCATTGTACACTTACATCACTTATGGTTCCTCTTATGCTGGAAGAGGGCCTACTCTAATGGAGCTAAAAAAAAAAGAACTTCAAAACAGCTTTCTAAGAACGACAATTATTCCTAGTTCTTTCAGTGCAGACTTGACAAATGGGGGTGTTGAACTAGGTCCGAAAACACCTATTGGTGTGCAAGTCTTTTTTGATTTTCAGTCCAAAGTCATCAAGTTGTGACTCGATTCCACACCCCAGATATATATAGGCTATAATTTTACCCCCTCTGATGAAGGTCATGTGACAAGATATGTTGGTACAATACACAAAGCAGAATCCTCCAGTAGAGAAGTTAGTAATAAGAGACAATACAAAAGACAAGTTTGTCTTGTATACTGAGCACCAAGTTAATTGATGAAGTAGCAAAGTTCTTTCTAGACTCTCATGTACAATTGCAGTTTATGAGGCATGAAAGAAGCATATCTGAATCCTACTCAGCTCTCAGTAACTACAAAATTGCCGGGTACTGTACACACAATGTTCTTGGGTCTAACAAATCACTGTAATTGCACTTCTTGAAATGTCTATTTACCCACGTAACCCTCCTTCAATGTCCAAAACCATCAAACCATCATTGCTGTGGGTAACATCATGCAATTTGTCAGCCTGATTGGATGTAAGTTTGACACTGTATTGTGTCGGTAGCACACTGAGTGCCTCTACAGAGACATTCAGTTGGACTTTGTGCCTGAGAGTCCCATACGAAAGTATTATACCTTGGGGATGGAAAACTGCATAGTTGAGTGTAAACCGATAATCAACTGAAAGCTTGGCGGGATTATGTTGTGGCTTCCATGACTGTTTTATGACATGAGCTCCCCGTTTTAAAAAGGAGTGTCTGCAGTTCGAGGCACGGTATGGTTCCACGATCGAGGCAGAGCAGTGGACTCCTCTGCTCTTTAAGCCCAGAGCACAACACGTTTTAACCATCACAACACGCTTTGATTATACAATTCTGATGAGGAAAGTATCATGTTATACACTGCAAACAAGCAAAAACACAGAAAAATATACACTCCAAAGGAAGACTGGCATGATTTGTGGAACGAAGTTTGGTAAAATTATACAAGAATCAATCCCAGGTACCAGTCAGAGAAGAGAAGCGAGTGGATGTTTGCTTTCACCTGTCACACTGCAGCCATTTCCTAATTTCCAGACTATCATGAACAAGGCTCGGGCTTAGAAACAAAGGGCCCACTAACAAAGCTTCCCATGGAGAATTTGACCGCGGCCTTGGTTGCTATTTACATACAGATGCACTGGCAAGAATTTGCATAATGTTTTTTTGTAGCTGGGTGCTCAGGGGAGCAGCATTGTAACATATTGGTGCCTAATGAACTCTGAAAAAAATTGATTTTCCACAGAGTAAATTAAGAAATGCATTATAGCTGTTAAAGCAATCTTGGGGGAAATCGGAGCCTTCCTCTGCTAAACTACGCTTGATAAGTAATAAATTACATGTTACACTTATTTGCTTTAATTCATGCTAATTTTGCCCAATTAATGTATCACTGTAGTTCTGAGGGCGGCCACTGGAGATTTAATTATTTATTGGATTTTGGTGTGTGTGTGTGTATGTGCTTGTGTTTTATTGTTGGCATATAATGCATGCATGAATGTAGCAAAGGACTATTTGTGGATATTGTCTTGTACGACATGCAACTGTATTTGTGTTTGTAGGTTTAATTGCAAATGTTTGTCTGTGTGTGTGAGTGTCTATCAGCAGCAGAGTCAAATCCCATGTCTGCTGGGACTTCCTGACAGAGGCCTGATTGTCTGTGACTGCACACTCTCAAGGCTCTCACACACACTTGGACTCGTTTTGGCTGCCTTCCTCCCCTTCCTTCCTTCCCCTCCCCTCCCTTGCTAAGCTAGCGGGGTGAGTCATTGTTTACAAGCCTTTCACTCTGCTGTCCTATCGCCCTGCCCTGACGCTACTTTTCCATTTGATCACTGCCCCCGCATGTGGTGACATGACACCAGGCCTGGCCTTGCGTTGCGTTTCCTCCTTGAGCTGTCTCCTGGGCCAACTGCTTCTGTCCGGTTGATAATCTGACTGCAACTGGCTGCAGCTTTTTCATCACTGATCTTGACGCCTTACTTTTACCCTATGCTTCAGGCTGAGTGTTCTCTAATGCCCATGCATGCCAGCCAGCAGGAAACTGATTGTGTTCCTCAGCCACAGAATAAACCTGTGACCATTCACATCCTCACTTGCCAATTAGCCTACCTGATGGAGCATAATCAAAAACACAACAGAAATAAGTGGAAAAGTTGTATTTAGGGATGTAAAAAGGGAAAACGGTGACACTTTGCCCCTATCTAAATATCAAATGCCAAATAATTTAAGTACAAACACACATATGTATACACACACACACCTTATTGGAAGAGTAAATGGAATCTCAGGCCGCTGCTGAATGTTCCTTCGCGAGCATTTGGCGAAGCGGCTGGAAAAATTTACTGTTGAATTAGCCTTTTGTTTCAGGAGGCTGTGGCAGAGAATAGGCCTCTGTTTCCCTCCTCATAACCTGCCGCTGAAGACTTTTCTCCCGCAGCAGCAATGCACCGAGCTGCTACTATAAAGTGAGTTCAACCGGAGAACTTCATGCAACTATGTGCAATCAGAAATTATATGCAAATGCAAGTTTTACTAAGGCGATCTGCAAGCACACCTGTACAAAACACAAACGCAAACAAGAGTGACATGATGGCCCACTTAGCCATCAGCCTGCTGTCAAACCTAATAGGAATTAGAAGGAGTTAACGCTACTTTGTTTCTCTCCCCTTCAAGTACTCTCTCTACCCCTGCACTCACTTCTGAGGCATCCACTAAGTATCCACCCTCATCACGCCAATATTAAAAAGCTTAGCTGGCGATGGTTTTTCAAGTAAATTAGAGAAAACAAAATCTCTCAGATTAGTCAATTAAGTGGCACATTAGCCTGAGACTTAATTAAAAGATAGCGGGGCATACAGTCTTTAAGGATATTGAGAGGCGACGGGAGTGTTTAAACAGCAGATTGAACAAATGGCACTTATTAAAAACTTGACTGTGAGTCACTTGACACCTCACATATCCCCTGCACCTTGAGCTACATAAACAGAGTGTCAGCTCCCTGGGTTCCTGCTATGCAAATCTCTGGGATGAGGCAAAGAGAGGAAGTGCACTCGTCATACAGCATCCCCGCCTGGAACGTCAAGATGCCCTCCTACAATCAGCGGCTTAGCAACCACTGCAACCAGAGCGGAAACACAACGTTTACTATCTCGTACTTTTCTTCCCGACTACACCGCCTCTGAATAGTGGTTATCAGTGTTTTTGAAGGCGAAATAGAAGTCAGAAAGAACTTCGAGTCACGTTTAAGATGCATCTTGTTACACAGAAAGTGTGTTAGTAGGTTTGGTTCCAAAGGAAATGTATTCTCACGAACACAAACCCCTTCAGAGATAATATGTGTGTGTGTGTGTGTGTGTGTGTGTGTGTGTGTGTGTGTGTGTGTGTGTGCTTAGTGTCAAGCTCTCTTTGAGAGGCATCCTTAATTAAACCTTTTGTTCTTCCAAAATGACAAAAAATGCAGAGCCAGGCGAGCAAAAAGGCAGTTATTGTGTCAGAGTGCTGAGACTGAAGAGCAAGGTACACTAAAACATCACAGTTCACTGCTCATGTTGCCATCTCAGCGTCACTTTCTATCCAGAACAATGCGACAGCTGACAGCTCGCACCCAAGAATTATCACGCTAAACTGAATTATTTCTGCCACGTGTTAATTTATTAACAACCTGTGCATGCTCTAATGTAGCCTGCATTTGCATATACATTTTTAACCTGCGAGCTCAATCGTCTCGAATATTCTTTCGGGGGATGAGAATATTTCAAACCGTCTTTTTTCTGCGCCGCGATTGGATTTTGAAGATTGGGATGTGGAGGAAAAAAGGAAGAAAGACATATAAATCTCACACATGTCTGCAGGGCACATATTCTTTAAGGGCAGATATCTGCACTTCATCACCTTGCAACATATGAGATGTGGCATCTCCGATCTGAAGCCTCCTCCTCCTCACTTGTTCCGTGCCTTGCTGGCTCTCTCGCTCTGTCTCTACCTCAAAGAGGCACCTATGACTGCTTTCAGATGGCTTCAAATACTGAGGCTTGTTTAGACGTCTCCCCAGGACTATTCTTTGTGAGAAGAGCAAATATACAGTATTAATAAGCGCCAATGAACTATTGATATTGTGCTTCAATACATTAGATGGAATATGTAACTGTGCATACTCCCAGATACATTTCATGAACCCATGCTAGTTTAAATGTTTGTGTTTTAAAGTTATATCATGTTCATCATACACTCAAAAACCACAGAGTAGATATTGAACACAAGCCATGTTCTTAACAGTGTATCCGAACAATGTCAATTATCACCTGGCAGACAACACAGCTTAAGAAAACAGAAAAAAATCTGAAAAAAAAAAAAAAAATCACACTGACACCTTCCAGCTTAAGAATCACCTTCACTCTCACCAGATGCACCATTAAACATTCCAAGAATATGACATTTCCCACCCAGTTAACCCACTCCCATCCAACTTCACACTAAAACTTGTCTCCTATGTCCTTTAAGTATGTAAGAATGGAATTTTTAAAACAGGAATGCACATTATACTCTGATATTTTGTGCTCATGTATCTATCTGCACCAAAGCAGCATGTTTTCAACTTGTTTTCATTTGTATTTCAATGTATTTCTTAATTAGTCCAATAAAACTTAAAGGACCAGTTCTGCAGTCGCCCTTTTACAATAGAGATGGATGGACTTCTGTTTTTAAGTTGCTTAACTATGAAACTTTTTGATAAAAAAATATTCAACAGCAGCTTGTATTCCACTATCAATGTTCTAGTTACTGAAGATAAACTTGAATTACTTGAAACAGTTCAAGTAGTAGTAAAAATACATACTTTTCCTCTTACATCCAGTGCTATTTATCACTCGAGATTGTTTTGGTGTGAGTTGCCGAGTGTTGGAGATATCAGCCGTAGAGATGTCTGCCTTCTCTCCAACATAATGTAGCTAGATGACACTCCGCTTGTAATGCTAAAAACACCAAAAACATTCTCCATATCACAATGAAGGAAGTGTCCATCTACTCATGGATGAGAGGCTCGTGAAAATGCAAGATGTAAACATTAATGGTGTCCTCCTCAGCTGAGCTGTAGCGTTAGCTAGGTCAGTGGTGCTAGGTATCAGTGGTGCTAGGTATCACCGCACATAAAGACTCATGCATCTACTGCTAGCTCACCTAGCACCAGTAAGCTAGCTTACATTACAACTCAGCCAAGGATGACGGCAATAATGTTTACATCTCATACTGTCATGAGTATAAGCCTTTTGTCCATGAGTAGATGCACAGTTCCTTCTGTGAGGTGATACGGTTGGTCTGTGGATTATCTTGAGTAACCGGGTCATGATTTCTGGAAAGAGACATTGCTGTTGAGTTTTTCAAATGTAAATTTTGGCGCTTTTAGCACCACAAACTGAGTGCTATTTGGTTCCATCATATTCGAGAAAAGGCAGACATCTCTAAAGCAGATATCACCAACACTCTGCAACCAAAACAATTTAGATTGATAAATAGCACTACAGGTAAGAGGAAAAACGTGCTTTTAAGTTAGAAACGAGGACACTGTCTCTGGAAATGTAGTTTTTCAGTTCTCTGAGCACCCCAAACCACTGTAAATCCTGGTCACCTTTACTGTATTTAGATGGATACAGAAATAACACACAAAGAGACTTATATCTCATAACCTGGGCAAATGAAACCTTATCTATATGCATGGTGAGAAAGCACTTCATTTAAGTGGAAAAAAAAGAAAAAGTTTTTTTTATATATATGTATATATATATATATATATATATATATATACATATATATATATATATATAATGGGATGTTATATATGAGGATGTATCTATCCTTTAAAGCTCAGTCATTAAGCACAAAATAAACCTATAACATCACCAGCATGTGATAATGGAATGCATAAAACAGTGCCACATGAACCCCTGAATCACACACGTTAATTTACACTTTATGAAGTTCTCTGCCGGATGAGGATGCGAGCAGGTGTTGCCGATGCACACCTGTAAACTTTGCCCGTGTATCCAGTTCCCTGCGGCGTGTGTACAAAACACCCTGCCGATGCCTAGTTACCTTTCTTTTAATCTTCTGCTGCACACCACACATCATCACAAACAAACTGTCACCGCGGCAGTTTGTTGCCGAGCGGCCGTGTAAACAAAGATGCAATGGGAGATGTGTTTATTTGTAGCAGATGAAACAATTAAGGACACCTGACAGGCAAATAAACACATTGAGGCACAGCATCTGGTTGTATGAGGGAGGGGGGTTATCACTGCTGTTTTGTTGTTTGTTGCAAAGAGTCAGTGTTTAGCCGAGACATACTGTACAGCAGGAAAACAATTTAACACATCTGACAAACAATTAACACTGTGTTTATTTACTTGTTAAAGGGAAAGCAGAAACAACAGCTTTGACTTTGCCTGAGCAGAACATGGAAAAACACGCATGTGAACATGTTTGTTTGATCTTGTGTTTTTGCCTGTTGTTACAAAGCATGTTCGAGCCAGCCTATTTGTGTGTGCGTGTGTGTGCGTGTGTGTGTGTGTGTGAGAGGCTTTGCCTGTCAGTCATGTTAACTCAATGTGAAGAGGCTGCTCCAAGCGGAAAGTTGAGTCCTATATATTTGCCACAATGGCTGGTGTTATTAAGACCTTGATCCGTGTTTTCTTTCTGCATGGAGGGAGGTAAGCTACTAGATGCTTTCTCGCCCTCTCTTTGCTGTGTGTCGGGGTGGGGTGGCTTGGTTGAGTCGGGTTAGGAAGAGACACACACGCACGGACACGCATCTCAGCTCTGTAAACATCCCTTTTTTTTAAAAACCACCGTGAGGGAAGTTTTCCGTTTGTGCTCATGTCTATGCTCAATTTTTTGGGTGGAAGCTGTGAAAAATAAATACAGTTTGATGTACCAAAAGGTCACTCAAAAGAACATAAACAGCCTCATATATGAAAAAGAGAGTACTGTGTGACAGAGCGACCAACCCTCTCTGACACTGAGTCAGTATCAGGAACTGTTTCAGTTGACAGTACTAGAAAATCCAAGAAAACCGCCAAACTATGGATTGAAACCCAAATTGCAAAAGACGTCTTTATTTCAAAAGCAAAAATTTCACTATGCTTCTGTTAAAAATCACGCAACTGATTTGATCACAAACATATCCCGCTCTGTATGTGGTTGTGAAGTGCTCAGATATACTATAATGGTACAAGCGCGCCTGCCAAACAACCTGCCAATCATCCCCGAGATCCAGATGACTGGAGGCCAGTGGGGACGGCGTTCATTTAAGTGATGTTAAGAACAAACAATCAAAAGTGCTGCTTGGGAGACCGCAACACGTACACATCAGCAAATGACATGTAACAATGGTGACATCTAATTTATAGCTCAAGGAGCGTGTACAAGCAAATAAACAGGCATCCCTGGTCCGCACGTCCCTCTCAATTTGCCTCTCCCACGGTCTACTGCCTTTCAGACGCAGGGGCAGAGGGAAAATAGAAAAGTTGAAAGTGCGCAACTTTAAGCTGATGTCTTATTCACAGGGCCAAGACCCCTGCTTCTGTTACTTTCTCTGCAAACCTGCGCAGCAAAAACCTCCCTGAACACAGGCGCACAAACAAAAATACTCCACTCACATGCACGGTTTAAGATGCCACAACATCTGAACTGAGAGGGTGCAAGGAAGGAGGGGATGTTTTCAGCACTGTCGAGGAAGAAAGGAAATGATTTGAAGAGATCTCAGTGTCTCTTCTCTCCTTTCATTCCTGTCTGATTCTTGCGTTCTCTCAGGCAGATGTTGTTGCTGCCGTCTTCACGGGGCACGACGCCTGGCAGAAACTTTGAACCTCACCGTGCCCCCCCTCCCCCTCCCACATCCAGGGTTGTTTTTTTTTTCAAGCTCCAGTCTCGTGATCTCGCTAACTGCCACGTTATCTTTGCACCGCCGTGGCGACGCCTCCAGGTAACAAGGAGATTAGAAGCAGTCAGAGGCCCATGTACCACAGCAAAGCTTTAGCAAAAGGGGGTCTTTAAATATTTAAGGTATGAGTACGATCACACATTGTTACTCTAAAGGAGAGAGGGGAACAAAGAATACAAATGTTTCACTTGGAAATCATTTACATTTCATTGCTGAGACTCTGTTCTGAGACTGATGCAATTTCTGAGTGTTGAATTTGATTTTTTTTTTTTAAAAAAAGTATACAAAAATGTAATAGACGTGCCACACTTTCTGTTGGTGGGAATTCCAAAAAAACAGTCTGTCACTGTTAATGCAGTTGTTATGCACCCTTCCTGTTGTCACCCACATCAATAATTTCTGCAGGGAGAAATAACAAGCAAACAAATAACACGTGGCGTAAGAAGGCAGGCTTCTTCGGCCTCTTGTCAAAGTCAATTACATTCCTCAGGTAATGACCCTATTTGCATTGTAAACCAGGCCCTTGTGTGAGAGGGCTAATGGGGCCACTACCTGAGGAGATTAATTGAAAGTGACATTACTTGAACTCTCCTCTTTTTTTTTTCCCCTCGCACAGCCCTCTGAACGATCGTCTCATCTTATTTTAATGTCGTGCCACAAGTCTAAACAGCGAGGTCAAGTCTTCTCAAACTCTGACACAAGTAAGGAGGAGGGGGAGAAAAAAACAATGTTGTGGCGTATTTGAGTGGGTGCACATGTTCATGTTTCCTCAAACGAAAAAAGGGTAGTGCATGATTTTAGGTTTCATGAATATAAAAGATGTAAAGGGACAGTTCACCCCAAAACCATACATATTTTTCCTTTTACCTGTAGTGCTATTAATCAGTCTGGATTGTTTTGGTGTGAGTTGCTGAGTGTCAGAGATATTAGCCTTAGAGATATCTACCTTTTCTTGAATGTCATGGAACTACATGGCACACGGCTTGTGGTGCTCAAAGAAAAGAAAAAAAAAGTTGAAAAACTTTTCAATTTTTTATTTTTTTATTAGAGGCACTATCAGACCAAACTGTTCTGTGGACTCCTTGCTGCCAACTTCCCACTGGGGAGCTTCTAGAAACTACCTAACTTTAAGGGGTTTTTTTTTTCTGTTTGCATTCGCATTGCCAATAAAAACGCTGAGGTGACGTGCTGTAAGCCTGCCATCCGTTTTTATGGCAGTCACTTTGGCTTTGACGAGTCAAAATTGCATTTTATGTCTGTCAAACATACACTCAGTGAAGCTTGGATGTCACTGTCAGTCCATTTGTCCATGTTTTCTTCCACTTCTGTCATTACTAGCTCTCATTTGTGTTTTGTGTTGTTTACATGGCTAACAGGTTTGTATAAATGGTGGCTGCCAGTGCTGCGTCATGTTCAACCAATAAATGCTCACTGACAACATCTGGACCAAACATTGTACATTTGTGTCACTCATGGTTCCTCTTGCGCAGGGAGAGTACTTACTCTGACATAAAAATGTCTCTCAAAACGGTGTTGTAAGAACTAAGATCGCTCCTAGTTTTTGCCGTATGGACACAATAAACAGAGGTTCTTTGAACAATGAAATAGTTCCTCCAGTCCGAAAACACCTAATGATCTGGTTACTCAAGATAATCCACAGATCTTGTTGTGAGTAGTTTACTGTGGGAACTTTTTTGTTTCTACTGGGCATGTACTGCTAGCTCACCTTGCAAAGCTGAGCTAGCTAATGTTACAGCTCAGCTGAGGAGAACGCCATTAATGTTACATCTGGTGCTATCACAAGCACGAGCCTCTCGTCCATTTGTAGATGCACACTTCCTTCTGCACGGTGATACAGTTGCCGTTGTAGTTCAGTCGAAATAAAAAGTTCCAACATGAAACCGCTCACAAGGCTGCTCAAAGTGCCAAAAACATTTCCTGTGAGTTGCGTTGTGAGCAGTTTCATGTAGGAACGTTTTATTTCGACTTCACCTGCCAACCATATCTCAGTGCAGAAGGAAGTGTGCATCTGCTCATGGGTGAGAGGCTCACGCTCATGATAGCGCAAGATGTAGACATTAATGGCGTTCTCCTCAGCTGAGCTGTTAACATTAGCTAGCTAAGTGGTGCTAGGTATCACTGCACAGAGAGATTCACGCATCTACTGCTAGCTCACCTAGCATCACTAACCTCGCTAACAATACAGCGTAATATCATTGGGATCATGAGTATCAGACTTTCATCCATGAGTAGTCACACACTTCCTTTTGTATTGTGATATGGTCGACGGGTGTAGTTCAGATGAAAGAAAATACCTCCTACCTAAAAGTGCTTACATCAAGGTCTCTGGATTGGTAACCAGTCATGATTTCTGGAAAGAGACATTGCTGTTGATTTTTTCAAATGTCTTGTTTGTTTGTTTGTTTTGGCGCTTTGAGCACCACAAGCTGAGTGCCATCTAGCTCTATTATACTGCTTTATATCCTCCACTGCTTTGTTATCTAACAGCCACAAACAGTATTATGTTTACGATCCATTATGACACATGCCATAATGCAACAACACATGTAATTTTCTAATGTGCCTGGGATTTAAAAATTGCACCCAGATGCTTACAGTTATTGTATCTGTATAATTATCTTTAATGACTCACAACACAATATTATAAATATATCAAAATGAATCACCTCAATGCTTGCTGCCAGGTAATGATGGCTATTATGGATCTTATGGATTGACAGAGTACTGGGGGGAGGGGGCATATGCGGTTACATTTTCTGTTGTTTGACAAAAAGAAGCATTGATGTTCCATCTGGAAAAAAACAGATGGTGCATAAAAGGAAGCATCGCACATTGCCTCCCCCTCTTGTCCAGTCTAATTAGTCATATTATATGTAATTATAATATGGTTATAATCTTATCAGTATAAAACTCTCAGGTCTGTCTCCAATATGAAAATGAAGGAAACAAAATACCATTAATGTACCCATCTGCTTTTTTCCCTATATAAAGCAGAAGCAGTAATTTGTTCCCATGGCCGAGGGCAGTAGACTTTCATTTTCTGAGTGAAAGAGTTGTATCCCACCCAGTTGAGCAGGAAGAGGGGATGGATGGATGGATTAATACACGGCTAGTCAGAGAAGGTGGCCACCGCCACACTCTAATTTATTTAATATTGCAAGAGAAATGACCTTGAGATCAGAGAAGTGCTGAATTTCTCCCCAGACGGCAAACAGAAACAATGGAGCCGTCCTAATTGTGACATTACAATCCAGCACACAGTGAGCGATCAGAGGGGGATTGATTAGAGGAGTGGAAAGGTGGACGACTTTGTGAAAAGGTCATTGCACACTCTACCTGGAGTTTTTAATATTTTCAACCCTCTGACTCCTCTGTGAATGAGGAAGAAAGTGAAAGAAAGAAAGAAAAAGTACAACTCCTGTGTGATTACAGACTTTCTGGACAGTGATATTTTCCCCCAGCGCATTAGTGAAACAAGATGGTAATTTCCTGGGGCCAGGGTGTATCCAGGCAGAAAATGATAAAAGGAAATAAAGATAGAATGGAAGGGGGGGTCTCTTCCTCTCTGCTCTTCCAGCAGGGGGGCTGACGTGGAGGTTAATTGAGGGGTTAACAGGGGGTGGTGTCGGCTGAAGGTCAGACTGCTGTTTCAGCCAGCAGGAGGTCCCTGCTCCCTGATGAACTCATCCAGTGTTGTTGGCCATGTTTCCATGTTAGTGCTAACACTGCTGCCAGGTGAGCACTAGCTCTAATGGAGGCAGGAGCAGAGGAGGAGGACTGTACAACACAGAGCTGTGAATGGCCAGAAGTTATGCATGTGGCCATCAGGAAACTCATTCTTTCTGCTGCACAGCTGCGCCAATCAGGAAGAAGAAACAAGTACATACAACCCTGCATTCAGAACAACCAAGCCTCCCTTGAGAGTTATGCAAGTCTGATATGGATATGATTTAAGGTTAGGATGTCTGCAACCAGTTGCTGCAATAATAATGCAGGTTAAGCAATGTCAAACAGGACTAGAGAAGGAGTAATAAAGGAGACAGCTGAGGATGGGAAACATACTGACACAAAAAACAGCAGTAGAAGCACTGTTATTTACAAGTCAAATAATAAAGTGGAGGGAAATGGCAACAGTTCCTCTGTGGAACCATTTGAAGTAGACATATGCAACATTCAGAGCTTATCTAGGATTCAGAGTCTGAGCGGGCATTGTCTGCACACCGCTCTCAACATGGAGATAACTCAGTCGGCCAATACAGTGCTAACATCGGCAACAGTGCTGACAGAGCTAACGGTATTAAAGTGGGTAGGCAGAGGTTGAGCGAGTCCAACCAATCTTTCGAAGACTGTCTTGACAAATGGATTAACCATAAGACCAACACTCAAAAATGCTATATATAGATTATATACCCTCTCATATAACAAAGAAAAACAAGACATTTGAGAAGCAGGAACCAGCAAATGTTTGGCATTTTTGCTTACAAAATGACTAAAATGATTATTCAACTATCAAAATATTTGTCTAATTCCTGGAGCTTCTTTTATAATAAATGATTGATAGAATACTTCCAGATATTACTGTAAACTACCAACTGTCAAGTGCAAGTGTGACACAAGATGTTTGAAGTTGACAGCTTAGAAATTAAAAACACACTGCCGCCACAGATCACTTTCAAGTCAGTGGACTTAGCTTGCATGCAATCATCAATATTGGTGACGTTTTAGTGTCACAAAGGCGTTTTAATACTAAACTTCCATAGTCCGAAATGCTAACCATGTATGTGAAGATGCATGATACATATTTAGAGAGAAGAGAAGTTTGTAAGTCACATTTATTACCCAGGTGAATTGTAAAGAGTTTGCTGGTTAACAACTGGAACACAAAGGAAGAAGAGACAGAAATGTATTGTTTAAAAACTGTGTGCAAAACAGTAATATTTTTTTTGGAAGATTTATTTTAAAAAACAGTTCTCTTTGAGACTGAAGATAATGTACAAAAAAACTAAGAAAATGAGCTGTGAGCTCTGAGTTGAGTTGTATCGAGATGAAAATGAGAAGGATCAAGTGTAAGGCACAGAAGAAATAAATCATACAACAGTATAGTATAAGAGGACAACTACTGTAGCTACATGTATACATTTTTTTCTGTTTAAATGAATTCTTCACATTATCTAAAGTATTTTCTTGACACTCTTGGCACGAGTTAATCATAAAAATGAAAATGAGGTTTACTTTCTGCACATTATCTGCTGCAGAGGTGCCTATCCAACCTCCTCACACACAATAACAGTGCGCCATTAAGACGGGCCGTACATGACAGCACATTATCTTTGTTGGCGTTAGGAAGGGACGTTTTTTTTGTAACCAGTTAGTAAGCAGTGCTAATGAAGGCCAGCATTAAGCATCATCACTTAAACAACATCAAAGCGGATCTCTGAGACAAGAAAATGACTCCGCTGGTGATTCACCACAAACTCATCTCGAGATACACAGAATTAGGGGACAGAGGGGAAAAAAAAGGAGAAGAAAACTGCCTTTACCCTGCATTAGTTTACCATTTCAACATGACAGTTCATGATTCCTTTTTTGTATTGTGAGTCACTGGGCTTGATACCCGAAAGCGGCTTATATGGCAACCAGGGTCACCATTTTTTAATTCCATATCACACCCCTCGTGAACGGGAGTGCAGTTCAACAAGTCAGACTTACACAGTATGTATGTAAAATAGCATCACAGAAAAGACTTGTACCATGTGCAGCTGACAAAGCCTAATCGTTGATGGCTAACATGCGAGGAGGGCTCACATAGAAATAAAGAGCTGTACACAATGGGCCTCATGCAGGAGGCTATATAACAAATGTCCTTTTTTTTGTAACCACGATTTGTTCTCATTTTGTACGTACCTTCTGATTTCTAAGGCCCACCAATGTTTTCTTAATTTCGCTCTTTTCTATATGTCGATGTTTCAGTCTACAAATTGTTGTTGAAGGCAAGGAAACACAAGTTTCGAATTTGAGGAACGTAAATAAAAGCATGAATATCACAGAATCAAATTTATATTAAAATATGTTTAACAATATTTGTATAATGACTGTATTATTAAATGTGTGGGCTTAAGAAATACTATTAGTCCACTGATCCTGATTAAGACTATAAAAACTCTTGAACGATCAAAAAAAAAAAAAAAGATAAAATAAAATGAAATATTATAAAATCGTTCTGCTTCTAAATGGCTCCATTACTGCTCTCAGATGCCTTGGCCCTCTGCTGACAATGCTTTTACAGTATCACCAATGTTTTACCATTATTTGGTTTTTGGTTTTCCTGAAATTCCAGAACTGACGCTCTGAAAAATCAAGTTTACTTTGTTTAAGTTTATTTAACAGTACATTGATTTCACTACTGCTGAAGTTATTCTTCTTAGAGACCTTTTTTGGTGTCATCCCTCGACTTCTTGGGTATATGCCAGAGTATTTGCATTGTGCTTGTATACTGTTTTGGGAGAGGAAACAGTCAGCCACTTGGGTAAGAGCAGATTTGGATGGTTAAGAAAATTTGGTGCTTCTGGAGTCGACTTTTCTTAGAAAATTAAGACAAAATGTAAAACTAATTTAAGAGAATGTTTCTGCATGAGGCCCATTGTCTATCTTCACGTTATAGTGAGCTGGTCAGAACCTCTTCTGCTTCATCAAAAAGGTGAGTATCTGTGCTGTATTTCCAGTAAACCCGAGGCTTCAAATGCTGCCAAATCAGGAGAGATGACATTAATTGGAAAAAAAACATGTTTTCATAGACTTTCCAGCATGAATAAGCAAACAATTGCGTGCTTATCAGTCATTTTTGTGCAGTTTTTTTCTCGTAAAAGTAAAAACATCCTAAAACAGGCACATTCTTTACTTTTGGTTTTAGATAGTAGCATTTCTGAAGTCCTGATTCACCTGTAATATTTCACCAGTTTCAACTGTTCTACAGTGCTACAGTAGATAACTGTAAATGAAAGTTGCAAAACTACAGTATGCAACTAAGATTGTATGGAATGTCACATAAACCTTTTACAGTGTTGTACAGTACTAAGACCGCAACCTCAGTTTTTGAGCATCAAAAAAAGAAACACATGTATTGAAATTAAATCAGAGTAAATAAATCATTTTGGTTGGTGTACACGACACGTCGATCATCAAAATGACTACAAAGGCAAGATACAATTAGACAGCATTCCTGATGTAACAATAAAATCTTTCAGGCAGTCTGCGATAATACTTTTTACGCAAAGGATAGAATATGTAACAGAAACAACTTACGATAAACTGAAGATTTAACTGACGTGTTCATATATCTGGAGTTACTCCAAGCCCCTGCTGAGCTGGAAGCCCAGTGTCAAAATACATCTTTCAAGGCATGCTTTACTCAAACACACACACTCAACAGGACATTCACAAACACATATGCTGTCCATCTCACACACACACACACACACGCACACACACACACACACACACACACACACACACAACCTCTGCCTGTTGCTGAATTCAAAGTGACAGCAGCGGCAGCAGTTTCCTTCCATTCTTCCATCCAGAGTCCAGTTATCCCCCCGCAGAGAAACGCCGCTCTCCTCCAGCGCAGGCCTCCCTATGTGGGGAAGCAGATGCCGCAGCACTCCATACAGATTTCCAGGCAATCTGAGGACTCACAGCAGGCATCCATGATGCCACAATCCATGTCACAGGGGCAGTTGCAATCGTCGCCCAGGTCGTCGGTGCAGCAGCAGCAGCAGCACGCCTCTGATGTGCATGCGCCGCACGAGGCCTGGGTCACCACCATGTTGCAGAGTGTCAGGAACTCGCAGAACAGGCAGGCCAAGATGCAGTGGACGCAGCAGTCTGGGTCGGTGTCAAAACGGCCACGGTGAGGGGTTGTAAACATATGAGTAAAATAAATCACAGTGAACAAAAACAGACACAAATATTCAAAATACAAAGATGTATCTGTAATAAATTAAAATGGTAATACTCTGAATTCACCTCAAATTAGTGCCCGTTAATGAAAGCAGCGCAGAGCAGAGTGGGTGAATGAGGACTTGCATGCACAGCAGGCTGACAGGTGGAACAGAGTAGATATTCGGCAAAAGGGTGAGGGCTAACTAGGCAGGAGGGGGGGCTGAAGGAAATAAGAGAAATTCAAAGAAATGGATTCCTCTCCTGCAGTTTTGATTAACGGACTGTTAAATAATTGTGGCATTATCATGCAAACTGCTCAGCTGATCACACAAAGATGATTAGCAAAGTCCAAGAGTTTCTCCCAGTAAATAGGTGGATTAATGCCAGCAATGCGCACACCTCTGATTAACATTTAACCTCCTCACAGACCGTCCTTAAATAGCTGGCGGCAACTTTCAGCTTGTTGTTACACACCGATAAAGAGATCCCCTTTAAATTACCAATATACCCATTAACCATCACAAATCTGTTTCTGAATGGCTGAATTAGTTTCATTAAAATGCTACTGTGTTGAACAGGTAATGAAAAAGAACAAATTAATGTTTTATTTCCACTTACGCAGTATATCAGTGCAGGATGCAGAGTTTTCTTTCAGACTTCTTTAACTCGGATGAAACATAAGCTTTAATTTCTCAACATAGTTATGTACAGTAATGTGATCAAATCCAACACCTTAATTTACTTTTTTTAATTAACCTGATCTTAAGTTATCAGCCACACTATAAAAGCTAAAGTTGCTTTTTTCCAAATAGTTAAATTTGAAATAAAACTTTGACAAAATGCAAAGTAGTAAAGAATAAAGTGAAAAAAAAAAAATCAAAAGTGGTTTCCACACTGATCAAATACAGAACAAAGATTATTTCTGCATGGCCCGCAGATAGACTGCTGCACAAATATGTGATGTACACTATTTATCTTCCACACCAGAACTTCCTTAGTCTGATCTAAGTCACTAAATCATACTAAATATCACTTGGTAAGTGTGCCTGGCATACACTCCTTGCAGCTGTCTTCCCTTTTGAACCGAGGCCAGTAGAGTGCCACTGCTTTGGAGTGTTAAAAAGACATGATGTGGATGGATGCAGAAAAATAGCATTACAAACAGGCCACATTTGCATAACTTTCATCAGCCCATCTTGAGCTGTCAGAAGGGGCTGTTACTGATTGGGTTAGAGGGAGAGCGAAAGGAGGAGAGTGTGGAGGACGGCATGGGAAGGCAAGCTGAGGACCGCTGGATGCTCATGTTTGATTAATCAAAGTAGAGGGGATTTTTTTTTTTTTTTACCCTATTTTTTGCGGTGCTCAGGGCTGCAGAGCTGACCAGAAGCACTAGCTGACTGTGATACAAACAAGATAGAGAAGGGAACATGAAACGAGCAAGCGTACGTGTGTGTGTGTGTGTGTGTGTGTGTGTGTGTGTGTGTGTGTCTGTGTGTGTGTGTGTGTGTGTGTCTGTAAGGGTGCCTGAAGTTTGAATGCATCTTATTATCCTTATCTGAGGCCATAACACTGGCAGTGATGGAAGATGCATGAGAATAAATTCACTTCTGAACATCTGGTGGACATGCAGTAAATTGCTGTTGGGCAGGTTGTGGATTTGTTTCATACCAGCATAACCAAACTCATACTGCACTCTGTACTGGTGCTATCTGCCACTGAGAACAATAAACGTTGCCTGGCCAAACTCCATGCACAAAACCTCAAAGTTCAGCCTAACAAACTTTGAAGGACCCAGAGGGTATAGCCATGCAAGCGTTCAGAATGTAACAGTAGGCTGTGAATAGGGTATAAACACAGTACACAGGCATTAAGCAGCGGCCGGCCATCTCAACTATTCACTTGGATGTATAATTCAACACCAGCGATTAGTCTGGATCTTAGAGAAGCCAGTAAGGAGGAGGGGAGCGAGAGGGGGGGTCGTATACTGTACACAAGAGAGCTGGACGCAAGGCACATCTCCATGAAAACAGAGAGAGACAGACAGAAAGGCAGACAGAGACACTGAGTGAAACCAACCAACAGACAGACAGAACAGCACACACTGACACCGCTCCTGTTTAATGTCAGTGAGCGGCGATGAAGCTCAGAGTTTGCAGAGGCCAAAAAACAGCGTCCGGCGCCTCTGAGGAAATAGTTTGAGACATCTGGAAAGCTAACATCAAAAAAAAGGGAGCGGCATGACACAAAACAAGCTGGATGGGCCTCAGAGCGGCAAGCTGTGCAAAACATTCAAACTCACAAAGAGGGAGAGCGAGGGCAAGATGGCTAGACAGACAAAGATGAAGAGAGAGAGATTGATCAGACAAAGCCTTGGTGGCCATGGAAATGCACAGAAGAAGGCACACATGGGTAAAGAGGGCAGCGGATGTGGGCTGGATAGTGAAGGTCCAGCACATGCACTTTAAAGCAGGCCTGTTTATAATGCATGACGGAGGGAAAAGTCAAAGCTAACACACACAAACACATGGTGGTTTATAGCTTAGGCAAAGACTATGCTCGCGGCCTTGGCCCTAAATCTCCAAATGAGCCTAAAGCAGCTTGGAGACCTTAACTGATTACACACAATTAACAAAAACACAAACTGGATGACAAGAGTGGAGACGACCCACCCTGCTGAACAAAAGCAGTGTGGGTAAATGACTCCTCAGAAGCCTCGGTGTTATCACAGATTGGCTGCGGTGCCAACGGCATGTGCCAAGAAACACAGGGAGCGGGAGAATCCCCAGAGCTAGCTCCTGCTAGCTTACGCCTTTTATTTCCTGTGTTCAGGGGGCTGTTTAGGAGGCTAATTTCACAGGCAAACAGATTATGTTAATCCGTGTAAACATTCAAACACCACAGCTTGGCTGTTTTCCGGGGGGAAATAAATAGTTGAAAGCGAACATATTGATTCTGAGAGCTCTCGCGTCTGCAAATAAGCAACACAAAAGCCATAATGAGCCAGACTTGTTGAGCTGCTGTTGTTTCATTGATTTATATATATATATATATATATATATATATTAATATATATATATATATTTATGCACCCTCTCCTCTCTTCTTTACCAATTAAGATGTTGAAAACATGACATGTCTGGAATATCTCTGGTGCATGCATCCCACCTTTCCGTGTGAAATGTTGTGCATGTGTGCGTGCGTCTTCATGTTTTGATCCCCTGCAACTCAATGTGATGCATATTTCAAGTCAAGCATCATCAAATAAAGATCTGACTGCCCACTTTTCTCCTTCATTTAAACTTATATCTCAACCTGGCCATTGTGAATCTTTTAATAACACATCACATCACATCTTATTTTCCATCTTCACCTTGGAGTAAAAGCCCACATAAAAAGACAAAACAGCAAAGGCCTTGAGTTCGATGAATGAAACATGCCTTAACCCCTCATATTGTCCATGCAGCACAACACCGAGAGAACACATGCATGTCCACAAACACACACACACACACACACACACACACACACACACACACACACACACACACAGCCACAGAGTACAATAGCAGGAGAAGGGATGCAACGTTAATGAGGGTCAGGGTGGTGCTGACGGGATGTAGGGAGAGCCAGAAAGGGCCCAGAGAGGTGTGAGGGGCCGTGAGGGGCCGTGAGGGGCCCGAGGAAGGCTGGTCACGACTTTTAATAGGCACCCCGTGCTCTCAGGCCTCGTTAGACGGTCACACCTATCTCCCCAATGGAAAAGGGCCAGCCGACCGGCTTCATTACTGGACTCACCTCCGCCTTGCACCTGACAAAGTGACGGCTTCCCCGCATGGCAAACGGACTCTCTGACTTGTTGTTAAAGAAAATAAAAGGCACAGGAGCGGGATAAGATGTCATTTGCTTGACGGGAGTGATAAATATGAGAGGTCATGCACTCCCATCATTAAAAGGTGAGAGAAGGTAAGAATTTATTATCAATATCTAAGAGGGTATTATTCCAGGAGAGCCTCGCAAGAATAGCCCCTCTAACAGAGAAATCACTTTGATGGTAATGGCTTGATAGCGTATCATTCCACTGTGCAGCTGCAGGTTAGGGATGACTTGATTGGGTGTTTTTGCCAGACATGACATTTATATTTTTCTACATAATACAGTTGCAAAGCACAGACCAATTCATTATATAAGACCAAGAATTGCTTGTTGCATTTCTGTCTTTAAAATATTTATAAATTAAACTATCTATATCAGGGGTGTAACAGTTCACAAAATTAAGGGTTTGGTTCGCTAGGATACAATGGTGTCACAGTTTTCAATACAGCTAAAAGTAGAAATGCCAAAGAAATTTCCTTGATTTTAAAATTGTTTTTAATTTTTATTTCATGTTATTTTAATTCATTTATTTATTAAAGATAACATCATAAAGTATGAACTTTTTTGACTTTGAAAAATGATGTAGCTATACCCAAGTGACCCATCTTTTGGGGTGTTTTTGTTTTTACCAGCATATAAAACAAAAACATCTCCTGATAAAAACAAAAATGTAGTAGTTTAAATGTAGTGTAGTTATAAACAAATTCAAAACAAAGGAAACAATTCTTTTTCTGAAATGCCAGAGAAGTTTACTTTTTTTTTTTTTTTTCATTTTTAAATGTATGAAACCCTTTTTTTTTGTACGAATTATGAAGTACGGTCTAGCTGAAATGGGCTCCTTACAGTTCGGGTAAAGCACAATCAGTGATTTCTATCTTAACCTATTATACATGTTAGAAAATAATTGTTAAAAACTGTGTAGTACTGAATTGTGGAGTTAGACCGTTGAACTGTTTTTCACTGTTCTGTGTTCAGGATTTTTTGGGTAGGCCTTAAAACCTACTAGATTACACACTGGAGCCATCTTTAACATAACCCCTTCCCTACTGCATAAATACTTTGTTACTACTGACATCAGAGAACATGTATCAGTGTCAGTTCTTTTGCCCACTGTGTGTGAGCAAGTTCGCTACATCCAACAAGCTTTCTTAGCTCTTTCACTCTAATAAATAGATGAATAAACATCTCTAGTCAATGCCATAATAATATAAAAAAAATCTGTCACTAAAATACCTTTTAGTCTTTCTGGCCAAATGTGCTACCCGTGCTACCCAGTTACTGCTCACTGCTGTGAATGTGTGCTTTGTGCTAACATTAGCGGCTGTCTGCAGCTGAACGAGAGGCTATAGCCACGCAGCGGATCTCCTCTGTTTCAGTGGGTGTGTGCTGTGCAACCACAGGCTGTGTGTGCTGTTGGCATAGCTGCCAACAAGAGTCTGTAACCGTGGAGCGGCCTGTGCTTTGGCTCGGAGAGCGTGTATGTTACTGTGCTATTGAGTTAGCTGCTTGCTAAGGAGATTCTGTAGCTGTGCAGAGGCTTGTTGTTTGGCTCGGTGTCTACCGTTGTACCACTTCCTTGCTATCACCCACATAATTCACAGTGAAACTGAATTGGCTCCAACTGCCAGACATGTCAGTAGGATCTTCTATCTCTGGTCTGGTAATGGCGTTACTAACCATATTGCAACGAGCTAGCTTAATGTAGCGCGCCTCCCAGAGATACATAAAGATATATGTAACAAACAGTGGGGTGTTTTTCAATGCTGATGTATCAGGAGCACAATTTGTTACAATAAACTTGATCTGCCTTTTTATACACAACACAAAACATTTTAAAAATAAAAAAAATATACCAAGTTGCCTCAATATTTGAGACATCCCTATGTCTGACGAGTGAATTCATGAACAGAATATATGAGCACAAGATGGGATGCAGAAAAAGATGAATGCAAGCACACAAGCGTTAGAACAGTTAGTATCATCATGTCTGTGTGTTGGTCTGTGCTCTCTTTCCCTCGCTGTCATCGTACCTTGTGTGTGGATACTCACCCTCTGGTAAAGGAGGCTTCTGTGACCCCGTTGAACTGCCTTTGCTGCGTCGGCTGCTGTCACTGTTGACTGACAAGCTGGACCTCAATTTCCTCTGCACCCTCTCAGACACAGGCGTGGACGGATGCTTCCTGGGCTGCTCCGTCGTTGTCGCGGTCGCGGCTGCTCTTGTGCCAGAGCCTGACCCACCCGTGGCGCCCATGCTGATGTTGGCACCACAGGAGCATGTGCGCGTGGCCCCGGCCCCGCTGATGCCAGGGTGGATGCCGTTGCCGTTGCTCAGCGCGGGCGTGCCAGTGCTGTTGTGGCGAAAGCCATTTTGGTCCTTGCCAGCTTCTCCCTCAGCAGGCTCCGAGGGCACTGGCTGAGACTGGGGTTGAGCTGGAGGAAGACACAAGGAGAAAAAGAATTCATTTACACTCATGTTTAGTAAAGAGTTGAGTCTGTAGTTTCAGCTGAATAAATTAAATCCATATTTCAGGACAGTTAAGTGGTTATTGCATTGATTCAGCTGAAACACCTGCAAGCTCAGTGTCATATTACAAGTCATTAAAATGAAACTGAATATAGAAACAAAACAGAGGGTGTGCTTATTTATTCAAATGTACGTTTTTGATATAAATGTAAAATACAAGAGGATCAAAAGAAAGTAGTTTACTTTAACAACTTTTTTGTAGCGTCTACTTTTATGGAAGACAAAGAGTTGTAGATTCCTCCTACCCTTCTGGGGGTAAACGCGTGATAACCCTGTAACTTTATTTTAACTGGAGAACTTGCACTCTCTGCACTTCGTACCTTTTACTCACATATAAAGTCGCTGTAGCTTGTGATGTTCTGTTCTTACGAGCCGAACACAGTAATGGAGACACACCACTCTCAGCTAAATAATTCTCAGCAAATCTTGCCAGCGTTTCCTAACATGATCATATCGATCACATGGCAAACATTTCAACCCGGAATGACAGAAAGAAGCGGAGAGATATAGGAAACCTTATATGTGACAGGTTCACAAAAGCCACCGCTGTAGGCAGACACAGACATTTGCAGGAGCAGTACCCAGGTGAGTTAAGACAGTGTGCGAGGAAGAGAGATTAATGCGGTAAAAAGAGAAAGCGAGCCTGTGATAGTGTGCATATACAAAATAGCTGCTGTCTGCAACAGTAATGATCTCCTTTCCTCTGAAAGCTCAGAGATAGCCTTTCTAAGTGTGTGTGTGACAGCCACAGAAAGTCAGGAGACAGCGACCTGTCTGATAAGAAAGAAGGCTGAGGATGTGAGCGAGCAAAGGAGGTGGCATTTTACTGAGAGGAACACCTGCACATTCAGCTCTACTGGGAGTTACTCCTACATTACCTTCCCTCCACATCAGAGCCACTGTGCATGTGCACGCGCCACCAGTGCATGGTTAACTTGAGATTTTGTGAATTATTCATCCCTTTTTAAATCTGTCTGTGTGAACCATACTTATTCATTTTCCCTATTCTATACTTTCTGTATATACATTGAATATATGGTATCTTCACCACCAAATTCTGCCTTATTTAACAGCTGAAGAAAACCTCTGCAGCTTTGTTTAAGTGTTTTGCAGCTGTCCAAAAATCAAATTTTCCAAAGTGGATGCAAACTGAATGTGAACTTAACATGATGCTGGTAATTTCTTTCCATCTCTATTTTCTTTCTGTCAGCTCACCAACAAGTGCAATTACAGTTAACAAGAGAGAGAGAGAGTGTGGGAATCGGGGCCTCGCGCATTTTAACAACACATCACCCTGGGAGAGGCCGGACGTGAATGTGGATGTAAAACAAAGCAATTAAATACACACACTGGGTTTTTTGCCTTCTCCTCATTCAGGCTTCTGCATGCTGCCTCGATAAACAAATATAGACTTTAGGGATCAGGATTCCATGCAATTTGAATTAGACAACTGGGTAGCACACGATAGAATTCATTATGCAGTGATTTAAGCCCAGGTTGATGGATTTTTCTTCTCCAAAAGACAAAAGCCTTGCAGCCCGCCCATGACAATGTGTGGAGAGACTAAAGCTTGCTAACAAGGAGACTCAGAGTAGGCTACATCTGTTGTTGTTCTTCGGTTTTACCTCTGACAGCTGCAACTTGCCACGTTTTCACCCGTTCTTTTAATAGATACACCTTGAGTTTTTCTTATGAGTCTTTTTCTTTAATGCTTGGCGTACCATTATCATAAAGGAAGCTGGGGACACACGCCCACACCATAGTTTCTACATATCAACAAAGTGGGCCTTTGGTTGGCCAAGGATGATTCGTGCCTTACCAAGATGACATTTCCATTCAAATTGTTCCCTGAAACTGTTAAAGTAGCATCACATTATAGAAATCCGGTTGTGCAACTGTTACTTCAAGGTGCACAGAACAGTAGTGCTGTAGTCAGCTGACGTACTGTTATAATAAACAAAAATCACAAACCAAAAGTTAGCTATTCACCTAGCTATGACCTATTTCAAGAAACAAAGTTACTTAGATTTATTCTTAAAATTTGTCTTAATGCTACAGTTGTTGATTTAAAGTAACCTTTTGTCATATTTGCTGAAACTGTCACTATATATCCTTACAATAGTACTTATAGTAGTAGCTGCTTGGGCCAGTGGGCAGTGCTTGTTTTACTGCTCTACTGCAGATGGATCACACTTTCTCAAATTACAGCTAAACAGTACAGTAAAATATGTCTCTGAAAACATTTGTGGCAAGAGATAGGCAATGCTTAATTCATATTTCATCAGTGCTGCCTAGTGTGACAGTTTGACCACAGCTCACGAGCAGTGATTGACAGCTGAGTTAAAGACTCTTCAACTTTGACTGGTTGTTTTCCATCAGCCGCTGTTGATTCTTGCAAATGCTATCAGAAGCACTATTAGGAGGAAGCGGAAAAGATTTATTTTAATATATAATCTGTATCATGTACTTCTCCCAGGATAAAGTGAAAGTTCCAAGCTTTAATTCCACTTCCACAGGTTGGAGTACAATTGCCAATCTTCTAATCACACTGCTGGTGTTTTCTCATCCCTTTAGATGTAGCCACATATTTTTAGAGCTGCCCCCATGAAAGGAAAGGATTCAAATCAACAGTCGGAGACCCCTCAGTGAACTGTGATTCTTTAAGTCCAACAGTTGGGTCTTTTTTTGTCACTCAGTGTGCAGTGTGCTTCTAGACACGTTTTGGTCCCCAGATTTAGCTTCACGCTTACACCCTGCTCTCTGGTACAGACAGCTGCAGACTCAGACCCAGGGTGAGTAAGACAGAGGCAGCTGCCTGGAGAAAAAGAGGCTTCAAGATAACGTTATCTTCTGCCTTCTGCTTAGAAGTGGTAAATTTACACCTCACAGCAACTAAATACGACACAGTTTCTTGATTTTGTTTAATGCTTGGTGTCAGAATTTTCCGATCAATTCTTAGCATAGTTAGCACGCACTAGCTCAGGGGACGGACTTGTTTACTACCCGTTCAAACTCTCTAAGGAAAAAAGGAACAAATATTAAAGTATTCATATTGAACAGCCAAATCTGATTCGACTGACATAATTCTGAGTCGGGTACAGCCCTACATATTTTAATATGTAAACACAAAAAGCACTGGCTCAATGGAACTCAAAGGGGAAATCTGTCTTTATAACTGATGATTAAGTTGTCCAAACTCATTTGCAAAGACCTTACACATACACACAAACATGTCACACAACCCACAGCTAACACTGCACAGTAGTAATAATTCACCTGCTTCTTGAGTATTGTCAAGTCAATACAACACAGCAAAGCTAGAGGATGACAGTTCTTAAATCAATCACCCGTAGTATATTGCATAATAACACAGTCATTTTCCCCATCTAGGTTAAACGAACTAGCCGCACAAGCTCACACACACATAAACACACGTTCATGCACAAAAAGGCCAAAGTAGACTGGGAGACATAATTACCTTTCCTTTTGAGGAAGTCAAGCTTTCAATTTACCAAAGTATAAATAGTTATTAAGAAACCACCACGTAAAACCCAGAGTACATAAGCGGCGACTCAGGTTTCTGACACACTGCAGAGCCCGAAAAAGTGCTTCAAGTCTGCAGAGAAGTGTGCTTCAGTGGCAGGTTCCTGGATAGTCTTTACACAGTGGCACACTTTATTTTTATCCTGACGAACACAGTGACTGAGACGAATGGACACAATGGAGTAATATTCATAATCATTGATCATGATAATGATGATACTGTCAAAGATGGCAATGACAGACTTGTACAGTCGCCGTGAGACAAATGAAGACGTAATGAGAGAAAGCAGAAACACAGTAAGTCCTATTGGAATCCTGCTACGCTGGCATCAAAAACTTCCACAGTACCTGCAGTGGAGTGAAAGAAAAATATGTAGCATGTTTCCAAGAGCAATTGGGTGTTCAGTGTGTACTGTAAAACTGTAAAGATTCAGGAAAAAGCCTACTTTGAAGAGCCATTGTGCATGTTTGCATTGTATTCATCGATCCAAATTAATCAGGCTGTGAACTTTTGTGTGCACACAACTTGTATGAGCTGTAACTATGGGTTTACACAACTTTATACATCATAATTTCAAGATAATATACTGCAGTAATGACGTTTTTGAACATAAAGTTTAATTCCACATCCGAGAATTCAGCTTGTGAATGCAAATATGAGCTGTGCCTGTTAATAAATCCTGACAGAGCAACAGAGACGCACTGCTACACTGCAGGAAACACAAACCGCATCAAAATTTGATATGAACAACCCCCAGCAAGTTTTTAACAAAAATCATACGTACAGTTGCCACAAGCTTGTAGAGATGGGCAGGTGTCCTAAGATAACTGAACACACACAACCTGACAGGTTGCATTAAAACGCCATGTTCTGGAGGAACAAGTGGACACACACATGCACACACACATGCTTCAAATTGGACTTGTAACCGCCCTATTTCTAGCACATCAACAACTGTTGAGAGTGTACATTTGTAGTTGAATAAAACATGGTATTCCCCTACACACGCTGTCACACACATCACAGGGGAAACTAGGGGGTGAGTGGTTCTTGACTGTCTAAGCAGCATCCCAATTTGGTCCCAGCTACTAGTAGCTGACAGCCTCAAATATCCAGGGAGCATTTTTAAAAGGCCAGTGTTTGATGGATTCATGAAGAACACACAAATATAATTGCCATTTGTCACTGAGTCTTCAGTGGCTGCGCCACACAGGGACCGAGCACCGGAGTGCCTGGAGAGCGCTGGAGCTGCGCCAGAGCTGCGCGCTCTGTATGTAAAACTGAGTATATAAACACCTCCGTTTTTGTCACAGAAAATAGGTCCTACAGGAGGGAGCTGGAAATTGCACCCAAAAGACAGAAGAAAGACAACGAGGAGTACATATATATGCAGTATATATGTCACAAGCCTACTAGATCTCACACCCATACACACACACACACACACACACACACAGAGGTAGACCTACCAGGAAGAAATATGCATGCATGCAAGTCAGCTGAAACAGAGCTGTATAAACAAGAATTCTAAAATAGTCAAGAACATGAAAATATAACACAGAGGTCAAACAGGGCAGTATGGAGATTCTCATTTGCACACTGCTTTGTCGGGAGTCGCAGGTAAGGCAGGAGTGAACAACCGCACAAGCTCTGTGTTTCTAAAGCTCAGTCCTTTTTAATATTAATGCCCCTGAGACAGAGAGAAAGAGGGAGAAGAGAGACGAAAGGTGTTTGCCTAGGCTTATTAGAATGCCCATCAGAGTGAGCATACAGTTATTCAAATGTCACATCATGTCAGCCAAATAAACAGCACAATCCAGATCTTGTATTTATCTCCTAATAGCCGTTATTACACAACGCTACGAGTTTGTGAGTTAACACTAAATGGAATATGAGAGCCAAAGTGGCACCTTTATTTTTTAGTTATGAGTCCCAAACAGCAACGGGCAGAATACGCGGTGACAGTTAGCTCTGAAATGCTAATTCCACTAACACGGCCACAGTGTTTTGTTTATCTTTTTGTGCCTCGTATTAGAAAAACATGTATATTTTCTGCTCGGCTGGCCATGTACCTGCATGATTGAAATGCTAATTTGTAAATGTGCAATGACCTAGCCAGACTCCTCTTACCACCGCCACCACCACCACCCCCTCCTCTCTCTGCCAAAACAGCCCGAGGTATCATCTCTCCTCCTAACAAACAGCAGCGTGTGGAACAGCCCCTGCTTTTCAATCCAAAGGGATATATTTTCTCATTAGAAATTATACATCTTCCCTGTCCATATTTATAGACGCAAAACCAGGGGAATTATACTGCAGAGAGAGAGTGAGAGGGACACAGAGAGAGAGAGGAAAATAGTACAATGAATGTTATTACAAAGGGCTCTGATTGAAATTTTCCTTGGGCATATCAAAGCCTCGTTTACCGTTTGACCTTCCAAACTCCGGGACAAGGACTTTCTTTATTGTCTAGAAGGACGCACTGGAAGGAACAGACAAGCGGCTCCAGGATCATCATTCAAGTGTCTCGCCACAACAAAACCCACTAACTGTGATTAGCATCAATATAATGCAGATATCAGCAGAGTGAGAGGAGAACAAATTGGTGATGTCAACTGGCAACCAAGAAGAAGCTTTTGATTAGAAAATTAGACTCCCATAGTGTAAAGATGTGGGTGCCATGCAAACTCTGTGGTCTTGTCTTGAGGTGTTTACACAAATTGGATGGCGACCTGACACAGGCTAACAGAAATGTCACTTGTTCCAACAGATATGAAAAAAAATGTGACTCTGGACATCAAATAGCAATCCTGGCCCTGTCAGTTTATACACATGCACACAATGTTTTGTATTTATCCAAGATAAAATGATGGTGATGGCGGCGGCACGGATGATGATGACCGCTGAGAATTGCTAAATTACCTGCTCTGATATTGGATCCTCATCAGCAAAAGTGACAAGCTCGGTATGTGTGTGTGGGAGTGTTATGGCAACCTGCAACAGAACTCTATTAGCTGTCTTCACCTGTCAAAGCTGATCATATTGTGTAGCATCTCATTTAAGCAGGAAACATCACTTTTTTTTTTTTGGTCTGTTTTTCCATCCCATTCCAGGCCAATCAGTCAATATTGCTCAGCTCGTTTTCAGCAGTGACACACTTATTTTCCCACCCTGTTTTAATTCTCGTTGACAGCCATTCAAATTTGGCTCCTCCAACCTGCTGAAGGGGAAGTGACATGCGAAGACAGAGCTTAATATTATTTCCAAACCCCGCCACCACCACCGTTACCGCCTTCACCCAACAAAGAGAGAAGCAGGGCATCAGGGATTTACTAATTTCAAATTTTGCTGCTGATTGAGTGGAAAAAAAATAACCCCCTCGGACCTTGTTCTGCTTAATTACATTTTACAGTAGCAAAGGCAACTTGAAAGACAAGAGCTTGATGTGACGACATGAACCTCTCAGCATACTCGGTGCATGAGGCTGGCTAAGGTGTGTGTGTGTGCGCGCGTGTGTGGAAGAAAGGGGGAGACGGTGGTGGGGGAGAAGGGGGTCATCAATTATCCTTTGATTTCAAAACGGAACATTTTCCCAGATTAATATGTCTGACTGCTATCTAAATCATTGAAAGTCCCAATGAGGTGCCATTTTCTCTTACATGAATCATGTTGAGGGGAAGTCATTCACACTCAGCCCACCCCCCCGCACCCCCAAGCTCCGACCACAGAAGTCTCCAGTCTCTCCACTGTTGTGTGGAATTTGGCATGGCGCTAATTTGAGTGCTACTAATGTAGCAGAACGCAAGACATCAAGGAGCGTTCAAAGCCTTACAACCTGGCTGCTGTGAGAGACACTAAATGCTACCTTATTCTCGTCCTCTCCTCATTTCTGAGATGAATTTGTACGAGCCTGTTTCTGCATTAAGCTTTGTCAAACGCCTTTTATTCCCCCTCATCTGTTTCTTACCATCCGAGAGGGGAGAAGGAGTGTAGTAGAAAGTCAGCCCAACGCGCGAGTGCAGTATCTTTAAAAAGCTGCACATCCTGCACGGATTTAGGCTTTACACGGCTAGCTACCACAATTTCTAGAAAGATCAATTATGACGTGACTCAGAGCAGGCCTGAGGGAGCTGCCAGGCTCCATACTCCAAAAACGTGCTCCACCCTCTCCTCGCTGACGACTCAAAACAAAAACGGAGCAACAGAGCGGCAGTGAACGGGAGGGGAAGGAGAGGGAGGGAAGGAGGGGAACGGGGGTATTTTCAGTTTCAGTTACATCGATGACTCAAATATTCCACCAGCTTCAAAATCTCCTCGCTGAAGTAGAAGTTCCACAGGAAACTCGCTTGTTTGAAATTCAACGGCAGGCGCGCAGACATGCACATGCGTACTTGTACACATATACACGAAGGCATACACATGTAGAACAGCAGACACACAGACAGCCGCACACACCAAATAAATACAGAGTGCATCTGCGGCAGATCCACCAGCACAGACTCCACTATTGGAGTCAGAGATGAGGATCTGGCGGTAGCGCTACCACTCCCTAAAAGCCAAAATACAACTAAGGTCTGTCTCCGGGTCAGAGAGGGGATAGGCAGTCTATCAAAATACCCCCACACCTAGTTCCTTTATTTGCTCAGTATCAATCTCAGCATTAACCCTCTGCTAATGGGACAGCTGTGGGTCAGCGCCTCGCATCTTCAGGATGCCAATCAAGGCCTTAAGCTGAGAGATCAGCCTTTGGGACAGAGGTGCTCGTCTGCCTCTGAGTGGCTTTTTAAACACGGAGACGCCCGTATCGATTTTAGCTCTAGCCTGAAAGAGAGGAGTGGGGGGTGTATTGCACTAGCCAGGGTCTGCTTCGGCCGCGGCTGTCTGTGTGTCTGGACGGGAGCCATCCCCTGGTCCCCGGTCACCCTCCACTGATCAGGGGGCCTGACAGAATGACCTAGCAGAGAGGCACTGAACCTGCAAACACGAAGGGGGCAAGGAGCTGGAAGCTCGAGGGGGTCGGGGCTGGCGGGGGCAACATCAGCAGAGATCTCAGTAATAGAAAAGGGTTTTAACCTTAATGTTGGAGCCAAAACCCTGTTAGAGGCCAAGTAATCCCCCCTGCGCTGCTCTCATTTGAACTGGCTGATTTTTTTTTCTCTTTCCCTCTCTGTGAGTGGCTTGTGAAAAGGCACTGACACTGTCTTGTGTGGCACTGGTTAGGGAGGTGGTAAACATGAGTCAAGCGGCCCACCTGCCTCCCCTGTGCTAAACAGACAGGTAGTGTGGGTAACATAAGATAGAAAAGACTAGGTTTATTTCATCTGTCTATGTATAGTGTATGCAGGCCTGTCAGGATAACTACTTTTGTTGGACGATACATTGTTCCAGAAATAACTGCAATAAACAATATTACTGTAATTTCGAGACAATTTCATACCACTGATATAATAATACTAATACTATAATAATATAATAATAATCTGACATAGGTATTTGAATTTAAAAAAATACTTAACATTTTTTTAAAAAGTCATTTACACTTGTTAATACATACAAGAAAGTATATTTAAAATTAAAGTACCTTTCCAGGGGCCCAAAATTACTTAGTTAAAGACTTAATAGAAATTTGGCTGACAAAAACAAAATAAAGTGATGCCTCTTGTGACTAATAGACAAGCTTAGCTAACCTGTCAGAAAGCTGCAGTTACCTCCATCATCCAGCGGGTGTGCTGCAGTCAGCTAGCGGGAATGGACAGGCTGGGAGCCAGATGGTTTGCTGGTGGATTTACGGAGTGGAGGATGAGGTTGTTGGAAGGTAAAGCTACGAATGACAGACTTCCTGGCTTGTTCCCAGAGGTTGGCAAGCCATCAACTCTCAGGACTCTGCCTCTTTCACCCAAAAAGTGCAGCGGCTGGCTGCAGCTACACTGCATCATCTTTTAAGTGTTGTTTTACTTTTCTTTGGATTGCAAGTTTGCATGGGTGGAGAATTGCTGCATCAAAGTCTTGCCAAATGGTTGGGGAAACAAAAACCCATGCTCGTTAACACAAATAGCTAATCAGCCAAACGCATGGCAGCAACCCAATGCATTTAGGCATGTAGACATGGTCAAGGTGACCTGCTGAAGTTCATGCACCATGTCACAAAGCTCAAATCATCTCAAACTGGTTTCCCGAACATGATAATAAGTTCAATGTACTCCAGTGGCCTCCACAGTCGCCAGATCTCAATCAAAAATAGCACCTTTGGGATGTGGTGGAATGGGAGATTCACATCATGAATGTGCAGTCGACAAATCTGCAGCAACTGTGTGATACAAGTCAATATGGACCAAAATCTCTGAGGCATATTTCCAGCACGTTGTTGAATCTATGCCACCAAGAATTAAGGCAGTTCTGAAGGCAAAAAGGGGTCCAAAGCTAGATTTAGCTTAGCTTCAACTAACCCACAACATAGAACCCAGTCAAAAATTGCACAGCCTTCACTAACTACAATGTGAAAATTGCTGCATCCATGTAAAAATATCCATGCATTTCATAAAGCTAATACTTTGGATGCAAGACTTTTCTTTTACAAACTTTGCTTGGGTAGTTCGAATGGCTTTCATTCAAGTAAAAGATCTGAGTATTTCTTCCACACGAGACCCAGTTAGACACAAAGGTCAATTGGTGTGAAACCCGACTTGGAAAGATTACTATTAATATTCAGATTCTCTGCAATAAAGTAAAAAATACACTCTTCCTCCACAATCAAAAACCATATATGTTGCCTTGTATCTAACATAAGCACTTTAAAGACTGCTGTCCATGGATTGAGGTATGCATATCTAATCATTTGGCTCAAGTATTTTGAATATCTTTAAAAAAAAATTAACAGTGAATAGGCTCGGGCACTTCGGGTAAAATATGCTAATTAACACACTTGAAATTTCCCATATGAAATCTATCTGCACCAAGACAATGAGAAAATAATTACAACAGAGGTAGAATTACAATGGCCATTTTAATCAACCCCTACACTAGCATTTCACCCTATTTATACAGTTTTTGATTCCATGACCCACTGGTAAGTAATCACTTGAAAATTACGGTTCCGTTTATAATAGGTCTGCGCTTTAGACACATTATTTCTGCAGAGACAGGGCTCTGAGGATTACAATAAAGATATGAATCTTGCATAACAACAATCACCATGCACTTCCTATGGCTGGAAAAAAAACACTCCGGGAAAGAAAACTGGCATGAGGTTAAAAAGTCTTTAAAGTACTTAAGTAACTTTGGAATATACATGAGGCAAAGTGTGACAGTCTGAGAATGTTGATTCAACACTTGGGCAGCAAAAAATATTTCAGCACTGATGATGAAAATGACGACTAAGAGGCACTTGCCCTTTGTTTTATCTTAGTCTTACTCTGCCAACCATCTAGTATCGTAACGCTTTATAGTTTTGTATATAAATCTTAATTGTTGCACTGTCAAGGAATCTTTTCTTGCAGGAAAGGTGCAAGTATGAGACGCTCCCAAGTTAAACAATCCCTTTTACTGCATTTATTAGGGGTCACAAATTCACTTCCAAAAGGTCAATTCTGCGCACAGGTAATAACCTTGAAGGTGTGCTACTAAAGAGTCCAATCAGGGATTCACACAAAGGCCAGACTAATATCTTTCTTTTTTAAAAAAGACAGTCATGTTATTTGACCTTCCTTTCTAACTACAGACTTTTCCTGAGATAAAAAAAACAGACCTGTTCTTCGGAAGCTAGTAAGGTCATCTTTATCAACCACAGAAGCATTTAAAAAAAAAAGTATTTGACAATCCTGTGAATAATGTGACGATTAAACTCCTAAAACTGGTGCTGGGTGGTAGCAATTTATTCTGAGGCAGGGGCTGCAGAGCTGAGGCCCTGTTTGCAGGAGATATCAGCTGCTTGAAAACCCAGAACGGTCTCTTGAGGAATGTCTGTCTCCCCCACAAGATTCTCCCTCCCTCCCCCAGAATGGCGGAGCCACAGAGGAACCGTTCACTGACAACGGCCTAACGGGAAGGGCAGAATTGTACTTTTTTTTTTGTCTAACAAGCCGCAGTGGTTAGCAATCCCAGGAACCACTACACTTCAACATCTTTTTAACCATGCGAATTTATGATTCTCTGTTCATAATGATCATTTCAGCTTTGTAGGTCACACTTGATGATTAATTGTGTGGCGTTTAATGTACTCTCCTGCAAATGCATGCTGTGCTTCGTGAAGAACAGTTTCAAAACTAATATGGAGCCGCTGCCATGTTTACTTTACTGTGTTAAGGGGACCCGCTGGTTAAAAAGACAACTTGTCAAAACACTGTTATCATAACCGAAATAGGATATGTGCTGTTATTACAACATTACAATAGGCTTCCTTTTGTTGTGAAAAGTCACCTTCCACATACTGTACACAAGCTTTTAATCGGACAGCAGGGGGGAAAAAACAGAGAGCGCAAGGATGTAGGCGGGCAGATGATTTCTTATTGATTTCCTGTTTCTGCAGGGAAGAGAGCTCTCAATTACCCCTGTCAGCAAGTGAGCTGATTGGTCACCTCAACAAACAAAACCAGAGTGAGACTATGACACAAGTAGGTTAGCTTGAGCCCCCCCTGGATGTAAGAATTTCCAGATTTAATTTAACCACAAACAGACATGGGTACATAAAACTTTCACAAAGATTATCATAGCGCAAGATTGGGGGTTTTGCCTGTATTTGACATGACTATTTATGTTCTTGTAACTCTCTCAAAAGAGAAGTAGAGTGTCTTCCTCCCTCTAAAATTCCCTTACCAGTCAGTCTGCGTGTGTGCATGTGTGTGTGTGCATTAGAGAAAGAGAGAGTATGTGTGGATGTTCGAGGGGGACGACATCAATTACAACGCAAAACTGTTGTCACAGGGGCTTATCTGCTGAGATGAAAGAAAAGCATGCCTCCCTCCAGAAGTGCAATACTCCACACACCTGCCAAGCTAGAAAGACCTCTTGACAGAAAATCTTTTTTTTTGCAACTGAATCTCTTTTCCTCGCTGATTCAGTAAACAAGCCACCGGCAAGTCATTAAGCTTGATACCAAGAAAAAAAAAAAGGCAGGAAAAGGCGCCCTGGAAAAGTTAACAACCTAGAAACAAAAGAACTGTTGTGTCAAACGCAAACACAATCCTTATTATAGCTAGGCACTTACATGGATGGAAGCAATCAGCTGCTATTAGCCTTTGCTGACACGTCTCACTCTTCTTAAGAACAATAAAACACAGACACACACACAAAGCTTTTAGCCGCTTTCCTTTTGTGACCTGCAATCCGTAGCTCAGTATCAAGTCATTTTCCCGAGCAAGAGTGCATCTAGACTTAATTAGACCTGCTAGTAACTCGGGCAGTTCAATGCCAAATAATTGTTTTGTAAAACCTCCATGTGTCGGGACATTTGCATAAAACAATGTGATTATGTCAGAGTTAAAACACAGGTTTCCAAAGTTTCAAAATCAGATTAGAAGAAGCAGAAAAAAGCTAACAATCTATGTTATTGGTATGGTAGATTACTGGTAGGAACAACATAGCCCTGCAATGTTGTCTTAGCGTGAAAGCTGAATGGCACTGTAGACGAGGTTCAACAGAAAAATGCCTCCAGCAGCTGGCACAGCTCCTCCCCAATAGGTAAATGTTTGGTACAGGGGGAAAAAACATTGTGGCTAAGATGCAATCAGTGCGTTAAAACAGTCAAAGCCAGAACCACAAACAGGATTTCCCCACTTCCAAAACACTGGGCTGTGGGTTGGAAGGAGAAGCAAAAAATGGAGAAACCAGCCAAGTCTTGGTCATTACGGCAGAATGAGAGAGCACGCATGCTACCACTCACATGCCAAGAGACCTCGGTGCTATCTTGATATTTTAATTGGAAACACTGAAGCTAATATTTTAGTTGGCCAGCTGACCCTGCCTCGTGCATGTACACTGTGCAACTGTCATAACAACTACTTTTCTTGACAGTTGGAGCACGTTCATAAAAAAAAAAAAAAAAGAAGAAGGAGGCTGAAATTCGAAGTATTTAAATATTAAATAAAACATTGCTAAACACCCACTGCCGTTAAGCTCAACCTTTTGGATGTGCAAAAGCAAAATATGTTAATAATTTTCACTCTCCCAATTAAACGGCTCATTGTTGTTTATCATTAAAAAATAACACCAAGATATCCTGCTGTCCGCCCACAGCTTTCCCAGGTCGTTAAAACTTACTTCTTACAGGCTCGCAATAATTAGGCTTCTCCTCGGTCACGTGACTTTGTCCTTTAGCAGCTGGTTTCCTGGGAGACGAGGTTTTTCCTGACGATTCACTGTCACAAGCATCTAGGGTCAAAAGTATTTAATGTTACAGAAGAAGGTGGAAGAAGGGAAACCTGTTGCACATAAAGTTAAGCAGCAAAATATTATGCAGCGTAGTGAGGAACAGAGAGGGCTTCGGTTGTTTAATTTAATGTTATCCTATTACGAGCTCAACTGTTTTAAATTAACGTGCATTACAGCCATTCCTGCTGAAACAGATGTACACTTTTACTGCAGGGTCAGCCACAGTGGACAAAATATCAGGGACAGCTGGATGAGCCAGAGGTGCGGAGGCCGTTCGGCCTACTTTTGCCAGAAAAAACACAGGCCGCTGGCAAATGGTTGCACAACATGGTGGGGCGGTTCAGGTAAAGGCCTTGCCAGAGCTCTGGATCTCATTTTCTCTCCTTCTGTTCCCGGGTGTGCTCTACCTGCCAAGTTTCTTTTTACTGCCATAAAGGCTGCATTCATCTAAATTGGAAAAAGTATGCGGGCAAAGACTCCAAGCCTGATAGCTGTGCAAAAACACGAGAGACAGTTTCACTCATCTCTCTAAGCCGCGTCTTCTGGCCTCTTGACTTCAAGACACGCTGACGCTCTGCTCACTGCACACTGCTGCTTTGTTCAGTAAATAAACCTTCCACAATGACTTTATTCACTGGTATGGTGCCAGATGCCTGCTCACAGCCCAGTTTTTCTCATAGCTTGCAAGTTCTTTCAAGAACATACTGTCTCTTGAGCCGCTTTTGCAGCGATTCTAAAGAAAAAAAGGTGAAGAATGATTCAGCAAAAACCTAGCAATGTCGCTTGCTGAAGCTTGATGCGTTTGTTCCGATGCTACAACACTCTCTGTTTGTAAGCAGTGATGGATGGGAGAGTGGAACGGATGGGCGCAGGCCAGCAGCCCTAGATAGATATGGCACATATCTCAGCTTGGAGCTGATGTATGGCAGCGGCAGTTGCGTTAGCAGCAGTACTGTGTGATGCATCGCAGTATTTAGTGATCACAGTTAGAAATAAATTGGTCTATTCTCAGTACATCCACAGTCCCCTGAGAGGGGAAATCCAGTCTTAACTGCGAGCGCCTTTGAAGGTCCAGCGAAAATCCATTCGCAATCCAGCAGCCCCAGTGATTGCTTACTTTGTCCTACTTTGCTATTTTTTGACAGTGCCATAATGATGCTTGGTATAAATAGGATGGTTAACGGTTCATTGCTTGTTTGAAGAAAAATGAAAAGGGGGTGTGGGGGTAAGCTTATTTTACATGTGATAATCTTAGGGGCAACTAGAAAGTTAATTAAAAACTATAATTGGCTGTGGTTGCTGTTAATAGTCACCAGGGCGTTTCTTCAGACTTTATTGAGGAAAAAAGCAAAAACATTATCAAGGCTTAACACTGGAGCACAGATACTGATGTATACTTAAAAAAAAAATCACATGAATATAATTTAAAAAGACAAGGCTGATATTGTCCCACGCAGACTGAAAAATGCTGATATGCACCGATAATCTCTTAATGCTGTCGCTGACTTATTTTCTATATGTGGTTTTTCCCTTGTTTTCTCCCATGTTTGGCCGTACAAGCGACGTGAGTTCTTGACAGGATATGTCACTGATATTTATAGCTCGGCCTTATTGCTCGTACACTGGCAGCAAGGAGAGAAAAAAGCACTCCATAAATATTCACACAGAGGACTTAATGTACACATGAGCTGTGAATCATATATTAGTGATTCCTAAATGTTCTGAAGCCACAGAGCGCTCAAACAGACTGATTTTTGGCTTGTGGACCACAAGAATTTGGGTGACAGGCCTGAGGAGAGCAGAGCTATGCTGTAAGGAGTGAACCAGAGCAGAGCCTGACATATTTACACTTTGGGAGGTTTCTTCTCACTTTCCTGCCATTTTATGACATATTAGTTAAATTAAATCTTGTTGAAGGACCTCTGGAGCCTTTTTGTGACACCCGAAGAGCTCCAGACCTCACTTTGGACACCTCAGTTTTACTTTTACACCCCCATGCTGGTGATTTCTGGCCTGTCCTGAGTGCCCTTACCTTGCGAGGCTGGCAGCAGGGGACTTGTCTCTTGCTGAGGGCCCTTCCCTGGCCCTGCCGGCCCATCCGGAGGAAGGACAGTCTCCTTGGACATGAGACAGTCGTCTTTTTGGGACACACACACGGCAGAAGCAGAAGTTCCTCCCTTCCCTCAGCCCTCAGCGCTGTGAAAACCAATGTCTCATCATTAGCTCAGGCTTTGAAGACACAAAGCAACACCGTGTCATTACTCAACTTCACAGAGTCGTCTGCTTATTCACACACCGACAAAGTGACGTCGAGCTGCAGTAAAACTTAGTGGAAATTTCCCCTTCTCTCCCTTTTTTACATAAACTTTCTGAAAGTCTGCAGCCCATTCGTTCACACACTCCCTTTTCTATCTCAAAAAGCGACGGACGCTAGCTAAGTGTTTATAGCTAAAGCGGACATGTTGTTTATAAAGCATAACTTACCTTTCAAACATGACAACTCCCTCGCTTCAAAGCTGACTTATTCCCATCCTTCCTTCCTCCGACTCTGTCCCCGAGACGCTGGGAAGAAAAGACGAAAGTGGGTGAAAGAGTAGCGTCCAAAAACTTTTTTTCGGTAACTTTAGGAGCCAGTGTGTCCCGGTCCAACTTTGTCCAGATGTTGTTGACGGTCAATAAAAGTCCTCGCGACGCTGTCGACGCTCAGTGGCGGTAATTTGCTGCGGATAGTTGCGACTCAAACATTTTCATCATATCCGGATTCCTGCAGTACAGCCAGTGAAGCCTCTCTGCGCTTCACTTGGCGGCAGAGAAGTGAACAAAGCCCTCCCTGAACATGTGTGCCCCCCTTCAAAAGTTGGGAAAAGCAAAATATCGTGGAACTTTTTCCTTGTATGTATATTGAAATATGTGGGGAATAAATAAATAAAAAGTTTCTGCCAAAATATCATATTTAGTTGAACCTACTTTGGGGCTAAAATCTCAGATAGCCTACAGGTGTAATTTAAAAAAAAAAAAAAAAACTACTCAAACTTGCCCAGAAGTTGCCCCGTTGTCATGGCAATTAATTAACTATCACGTGACTTAGGTATGAAATCATGTGATAACAGCTGCCATTCATGTTGAACTCTGTTTTGAGATTTTCCTTTATTTACTTTGTTCAAGCTCCTATTTGCAAAGTCAAGAGCAGGCCAACACCTTAAGGCTCAAAGCTTGAAAAACAAAGTTGACCTACATTATGAATATTTAAAAGTTGTCTGGATTTGTTTTATTCAGTTGCATTAAATGTTTTTGAATACTATGAAATACAGAGCAAGTTAGTGACATCAAATACAGTCATCAATACTGATCATTCAAATTGCAATTGAGTGAGAATGTATGCTTTGTGTACTGCCTGAAATGATTTATTTAAACGTAACAATATGGGGTCTTGGTAACATCAGGTCCAAGGGCCATACAAAGAATGTCACAGTTTGGAATGTCAGACACAGCAGCTGTAAAACATCACGAGATACAATGGATCTTTAAAGGCTCTATCTGATTCTGTGGTTGTGTTGGCAGCATTGTCCCCCCAAAATCCCTAATACAGTAAGTCTGTTGCAGGGGAGTCAAACATACAGCCCGGGGGCCAGCACCAGCCTCCAAAGGGTCCAATCTGGCCCACTGGATGTCTTTGCACACCTGATATTGCTGCACTTGTGAAGGTGAAAAGGTGCAAGGTTTCCACAGCAAGTGAAACAGTCAGTAGCCCACTTTATGTAATAGGTTTCAGAGGCTTACAGTTCACTGAGAAAACAATGAAAATCTATTGTGGTTGCATTTAAAGATTTGAGCATTTTGCAAATAATTAAGAATCTGTAACAGACTTCTATCTTAAAACCATATTGATGGAACCCTCTTGCTAAGGCACTGCAAAAAAAAATTATTTCTAAGTGGTTTGTAAAGCCGGGGATAAGGTAATTGCTTTCTTAATAGCTTCCACTTTAGTTTAGTGTGGCGATGCCAGCATTACTACACAAGAGTGAAAGTGTATGGAAAAATGCACAAGAAGTTACAATGAGTAGTACACTGACTGAGTGTGGAAAAACTGAGACATATTGTTGAAATTGCATCTCAGGCTTTCATTATTTGATTTGTAAATGGATAAACATAAACAGAACAGAACTAAAAGAAAGGGGAAAAAATTGAGCTATTGTCATTTATAAGTTATTATGCAATGGTTTAACTGGTGCGGCCCACTGGAGTTCAAATTGGGCTGTTTGTGGCCCATGAACCAAAATTAGTTTGACACCCCTGGTATCAAGCACAAACAGGAGATGGACTCACTAAGCAGACTCACAGACTCAGATGAAAGTTCAGGGTTTTTAATCAGGCAAAGGGTAGTGAGTCACACAGGCAAAAAGAATGGTCACAAAAACGGTCAGAAACACACACACACACAGGAAACACTGGGAAAAAGCTAGAGCTCTTGCTCGAGGGTAGAGACGATCTGGCAACAAACAAGGGGAAGACAGGGACTTAAATAAACTAAGACAAGGGAGACAATGAGACAAAGGTGAAACACATTGAGACATAGGTTAAACACATTAGGGCGGGGCAAGGAATCACAACAGGACATGGGATCTGAAACAAGATGAGACAATGGTTACCAAAATAAAACACAGGGATGACAAATGAACACCCACCTATCAGCCCAAAGGCCATTGAACTATAGGAGAGAACATCAACTTCTCATCATCTACCACCTTAAGCTAGCTAACGTTACAGCTCAGCCGAGGAGGGCACCAGTAACATTTACATGTTGCACTGTCACAAGCATGAGCCTCTCATCAATGAGTAGATGCATGCTACAGTGGCCTCTGCATGGTGATGTGGTTGGTGGGTGTAGTTCTGTAGAAAGAAAATAGTTCCTACATGAAACTGCTCACAACAAGAGATCTGTGGATTATCTTGAGTAACTGGGTCATGATTTCTTGAAAGATACATTGTCATTGTTTTTGTTTTTGTTTTTGTTTTTGTTTTGTTTTTTGCGCTTTGAGCACCACAAACCGAGTGGCATCTTGTTCCATTATATTCAAGAGAAGACAGACATCTTTATGGCCAATATCTCAAACACTCAGCAAGTTATGCCAAAACAATCTAGACTGATAAACAGCACTATGGATGACAGGGAAAATATTTTATTTTGATTTTGGGGTGAACTTTCCCTTTAAGATAGATGAGAGGCGGTGAAATCTCTCTGGGGCCAAACTGACCCCAAACACAAGTGAGGTCACTCTGTAGGACAACATACTGTTGATTTCTTTGTCTGAGAATATCTACTGTATTTCAGTGAAACTTCCAGCATCTGAAGTGCTGTTTGTATCCTGGCCCCTGGCCAGTCCTATCTTTGTGAATAATAAGAACAGAACTACTGCAGGAAGTCAGCGGGAAAGTTAGCCAACAGGAGTTAAAAGTTGAAACAACTATAAATGTAGGCCAGAGTTACAATCTAAACAACCTCTTTGGTACCAACATCATCTTTTTACTTTTAGCAGTTTCAATTCATATATAATTCACTTTAAATAAATGGCGACGGAGCCCTATGCTGTGTCCTCTGTGTAGTCAGTAGGGTATTGTTAGTGCAGTGTCTTGCTGATTGCCATCATAGCCATTGAACCCTATTGGTAACAGTATAAGTGAGATTTAAGCCTTGGTAACATGAGAGTGTGGAGGTGATTGATGTGAAATATGCCCTCCCTCATTGACTGGCTGAACTCCATTTTCTGCTCCTAATGCAGAAATCACTCCGGGTCCCCAGCATAATGATTTACGATGAATCTGTGTCAATGTTGAACTCGGCAAACCCCACGTAATCCATCTTGCAGATATACCTACCTACCCCGCCCCACCTTGCTTGCTCTCACACACCCGTCCCCAGCTTTTGCAATGGGAAGGTAAGGAATGCAGCTCTCTCTCTCCGTCTATAAGTGTTGAATCCATTACAGGGCTGATGTGTAATCACAGAGGACCTCTGTGCCCCCTCAGACTGTAATTACCTGGATACAGACACTCCCTCACTCCATCCCCTAGAGCTGCTCAAAGCCAAGAACTCTGTTAACCAGCATGCAGTGCTTTCAGCTTGCCTATCTGGGTGGCAGTGTGGAGATATATTTGAGAGATGGGGCCTGTAAGAAAAAAAATCATGGATAAAATTGCATTTAAGTAATGGGATTTTGACCTTGCGGTGTGTAATGGCCATAGTTCACCTCGGAGATTGAATCATGCACAGAGCAAATCAAAGCCTGCACCTCGAAAAACTGACTGCGTGGTTCCCTTCCGCATATGGAAATCTTTTGAGGACTGCACACGCAACATGACTGCACCGTGAAATCAACCCCCGTTGTCTGTCTTTGTCTCTCTTACACAGTGACATCGCTGTTGCTGCTGACAAACATTATCTTGTGTGTGATCATGTGCATAGTGTCATCCCCCTCTACCCCCCCTTCCTCCCTCCTTCGAAATAAGTCAAAGTGGAGCCGGCTGTGTAGACACAGTAGGCTGTCACACTGTGTCAAGCGTCGGTGTCAGCGTTGCATCTGTTGCAGTCACATCTCAGAAGACACAAGGAAACGTCTCTCTGTTGACTTCATCTGTTTGTTTGGCAGCCTGCCTGATTGCTGAAGTGTGTAGTGGCGAAGAGAGGCGCCGGCTCAGTCGGTGCACACGCCACCGACAAGCCTAATCCTCCTTTTCGCCGGGAAAGGAGGGAAACAGGCCCCAAACAAACACGCATCTCTGTTTGTGGCTTTCCCTGGCGCACACACACAAACACACACACACATCCCAAAAACACTCCCACTGCAAACTCCCACACTGCAGTAATCCAAGCATCTTAAGTCTTTGCTGCTTGTCTTGAATACATTTTAGCCCAATCCCAGTACACCCCATTGTCCCTGCCATTTAGCCAACTCTTGTTGGGATAGAGGGGTAGGGCAAAGTGTTAGGCCCTCCAAACAGGATTTTTAGAGGCACACTTCAAACCAGAAATCATCGTCAAGATGGCTGTAATGCTGTGTTCACACTACAAGAGACACAGCAACAGGCCACAAGTCATATTCAATAGAAGCCAGTGACATGAAGCTACAAAATCAAGCCAGACACTTGCCACTACGGGCAGGCATGATGTGTCACAAATCAAAGTAAGCGGTTCTCAACTTTTTCAGCACTTGAATGATGCAGTGAAGTGTCAACCAGTCTTATGATTTGGTTTGTAGCTGGTTTTTTTTTTAATGTTATTTAGCTCAGTTAGCGATGCTATGCTAGCAAGTCGACATGCTTCGTGGAAAGTAGCAGACACACACACAGGCTTGTGTGTAACTACGCTAACAAGCACTTGAGTAATACAGTTGAGTTGTAACTCGTGTTGTGACCGCAGCATAAAAGTAACAAAAGAAGCCCACAGATATATTTTCTTCATTAATAAAGATTACAAAAACAATTGTATTATCTTTGTATGAGGGTCATTTTCTTAATTAACAAAAGAAATTGCTAGATTTAGATTTCCACCAGTGTCTCGGTAGCTAACTAGCTAGCTAGCTGATGTTAAATTGTTGATCTGTGCACGGCAGACTTGCATTTTGACGTATTTCCATGTTGCTTTCCCCCTGTTTCATGGCATATACTGCCCAAAATTTAACTTAAGTCCAGGAGTGAAGTCGCTACACTTGCTACTACTCTAATAAAAGCGCAGACTGGCAAGGTAGGAACATGGGCTGCTAGCGTTAGCCTACATAGCACCACTAGTTGCCCTGTAGCCTAATCAAGCATTCTTCTTTTAATTTGATGACATGTTTGAACAATTGATAGCATGAAACTTAAGTTTTGAATTAACTGTGAGCGTCTTGACAACCGCAAAAGGCTGTCTGTAGCCCACGCAAGAGAAATCACCACAACAGAAGACGGCGTATTCACAATGTCCGGCAACACTCAATGTCTTTGTTATGAAAATGCTAGCATGCTGATGCTGTTCTGAGGGGCAAAGTAGCACAGGAGAGCAAGTGATAGCCTAGGGATAAAAATATGAAATGGGATTGGGCTTTTATACATTCTGTGTATGTAAAAATTATTCATTTAACACACTGATAACAGCATGAGTACAAGAGTCTTAATATTTCAAGTTTTTAGTTTCCTGATACACCTTTATCATTAACTAAGGCCCTCCTATCATCATGAGCGTCTTGCGAACCATGTTTGGGTTTTTTTTTCTTTCTTTTTTTTTGTTAGGCTACAGAATAAAAGTTTTAGCAGAAACTTAGCTGAAAAGGAGAAATGGCTCCAGGACAGAACATCTGTAATTATCTCTAACAAGCTTATTCCTTACCAGGCTGCGATTCTAATAGAAATGCAAAAGTTGGCCTACGTTGGCCTTCGCGTCTACTTTAATGGCCAGGCGAAAGAGTTGAAGTGTCCCTTTGAACAGCAAGAACCGGCACCTGTACCTGATCAAATCTTCAAAGATTTTTACACACAAGTCCAAGCAGAATGAGTAGAACTTAATAAGTAAGGCTTTTTGAAGCTGACCGTGACACCGGCTGAACCCTGACGCCCTCGCATGATTAATAGCATTATGGTAAGTCCTTTTTTTTTTCTCTAAGTAAAGGATTGTTTGAGGCTGTCTGATCAAAACATTCAACCTTTTATTGGTCCAACTGTCAAAGGAGGCAGGCTTTCTGTTTGGCAGTTTGAATCATTCTGTCTGGATGGGGAATGGGCATGAACTGGGCATGAATTGATGGACTCATTAAAGAAAAACCTCTTTATGATCAGAATGAGGCCTGTTACTGCAATTGATTAGAGTTTAAATGCAAACAAACACCTTATTCCTCAAGGAGCGAGGACTCTGGGAGTTGAATAACGACTGACTTTCTGCTTGTATAGTCGCACATCTGGACTCCAAGTTTGTGAGTGCGAAGCAAGCACATAATCAGTTGCAAATGTTCACACACAAAAGCACCAGACTTCATAAATATGTATCCCTCGGATAAAGAAAGAGAATAGCAGGTGATTGACGATTAATACTGACGTTGAAAACAGCCCACTCGGCGGGTTATCACAATAAGTTGGCCCAGGCGATGCGAATTCCACATGTGAAGAAGAAGCCTGCGCCACAGCTTTAGAGAGGATTCAAAATGGCTTCCGCCGGCTCCTGGAAGAATATGAGATCAAAGTTGACACCCATCTGTGATCAATTTAATTTTATTGACAATCAGCCAAAGTCACCGAGACAGAAACTGTGTCTGACCCGTCATTCAGCCTCATTGCTCCACCATATGCTGATGTTTTGATAATATGTGAAAACCAGAGAAAGGTGGAATCTGGTTTAAAACTTAGGCCCTAAATGCAGAGATCACTTAACACCAGGAACATAAATACTCACAGATTGATGTGCTCACACGCCAACACCATATCTGCCTTTTATTAGCCACCTCTTCAGTTCTCCAGCATCATAACACGTGGAACAAACACATCTCACACATCTGACAACTCACACTGTGGGAGTGAGTTACGACATGCTACTTTACATTACATACATGCCACTCAGGCTTACCGAGGCGTCGATTTATCAGGCTTTATTGTGACAATTGATGCAATGTTACAAGTTCGTGACAGAGATGACTTGTAGCTGCTTATGTGATCTGAACCTTCAGGCGCGCACTAAGTGAGAGACGCTCGTGATCACTGCAACTGTGAATTAGGAGTAGCAGCTTAATGCTCGAATGAAACCGTCTTGTTTTTAAAATGTTATTTCGTGAATTTCAAACCCAAATCCCACCAAATGAATGAATTTGATATCTGCAAGATGTTCTTGCTCCTGAAAGTTTTGTGTCTTCTTCGTCCTTTGCTGCCTTTGTTGTCCAGCGTGGAATGATAATCAAAAATGTCAGACTGTTTGGATTTCTATGATCCTTCGCAGATTTGCGATTAGCATAAACCATAAGCCAAGCTAAAGCGACACTGGCTAAAATCACAGTGGGATCCTTATTTGTTAAGGCGTGACGCCTCATAGCCTGTGTGTCCTGCTTTGAGCTTTCTCACATGGCGCCGGCACGTACCCCTGAGTCCTGTTAGCGAAACCCCCCGGGTTGAGGCAGATCAAATTTTACCCACAGACACACGCAGCCACCCACATGCACGTGAACGCAAGTGCACAAATGATATACAAAGCGCAAATATGCTCCCATATTCATAATTCTCCCTCCGTCACACACACATATGTACACACACACACACACACACACGCTTCCCTGCACGCTCCTCCACAGTCCACAAACATACCTATTTCTTGATTAATTGGATGCCCTGCCTAAGCTTCCCAGATTAGGCTTTGACATAGGTTATAATTAAATAAGACAAATTCAGGAAGTGTATGAAATCTCTCATTTCCTGAGCAGAAATGTGAGTTTTAATTTACCCCATGCCGAGACGAGCTGTGGTCACCTGCAGAGAGCCAATTCACTGTGCATCGCTCGGCGCATGATGTCTGGCTTGGACAGAATGCGTCGTTAAAATAAACCCCCCCCAATGCCAATTTATGGAACAGCGGTCAAATATTTATCCAGTTGATGAGCTGGGCTGTGTGTTCCTCCCTGACAATAATTAAAGACAAACCCGAGCTAAAGGTGAGCAGCAGCCATGACATCACTTCACGACGGCGCTCAGATGGCCCTGCTTTGAATAGTGGACAATATAAAAGCGCTCTGATGTGTTATTTGTCCTTTCTTGAGTCATGCATGAAAAGTAGGAGGGGAAGTAGATGCAGTTTTGGTTGTTTTTTCCTGTTAGCATGTGGTGATGCATGCTGGGTAAACAAGCTAAATGTCAGAGTAGCTGGCTGCTTATCCAAACTAATTTAACCTCCTCAACAGCTGCGTCAAAAATAAGCACGGTCAGTCTGGAAATAGATGAGCTTGCTTTGTTGATTTGAGCCTTTCACCTCCACCAAAGCACAACACCCTCGCTCCTGCTCGACATGACGCAGTGGAATATCAGTCTAATTCTCTCATCTGGAAAAAGGAAGACTATTCCCCATCTTCTGCTCCGCACACAATACACTTCAAAGATGTAAGAATGAGCCTCGATGCCCTAATTCCCCATATGGTTGCCTGATACCTCCTCGGCGGAAGCTATTGAGAAGCATGAATGGGTATGAATGGGGCGCTGGGTTGTGTGCTGTGGGAAAGGGCCTGTTGCGAGAGCTGGGGTTTCACAGCCTGAGGTGCTGCGTGTGTCCAATGAACAGCACTCAGCACCCTGGGATAACAATGAGAGCAGAGCAGTTCTGAAAATCAATAAACTGCTGGAGCTCTCCGTGGTCTCCTTCATAGAGAAATAACAGCATGCCAGAGTCTATTTGTGTCTCTTTCTTTTTCCCTCTCTTTTCCCACTCTCCTCAGCTTTTGTTTTAATATAAACACGTAAAAAAATAAGACACTTAAAGTGAAGAAAGGTCAAAAAAGTGTGTGCCAGTGATACCATGCACTATATACAGTAAATACCAACTCGTCTGCATTTAATCTTTACGGGCTGGGGATATTTTCTATACATCTTTCTGTTAAATATGCCCTTATAAATGTCACATCTAATCCATGGACTCACAGCATTAACGTGAAGATAGCGAGACGTGCGTGGAAACAAGTCAGTACGGGAGAAAAGGGGGATTTTGTAAATCTCCCATCAAAGTTGTCTAATTATGTTAATCAAGAATTCTCCAAATGTCAGCGTTGCTGGAGAGGATGAGATTTGGAGAGAGAGTTCTGTAAATGATGAACCAACCAAATCAGCCGGACCACAATGATAGTAATGACATTAATTAATTAAAGTTGGACATACAAAAGAGGCAGGCTTAAATCATGGGCACACTTGAAGAGTGAACACATGAATTAATATCAAGAATCAATTTGTTGCAAGATAAATGTTTTCTTACGCTGAATCAGCATAGATTTCGCTCAGCGTTTATGGAAATTAAGAGTTTTGTTCCCAAATGAGAAATCTGCCATCTGCAGAGAGTGACATCTACTAGAACTCACTGATGGAACTAAATTAATAGAAGCGTGTGTGTGAAACATGGATTTTCCCACACCTCTTAAATAATACAATTAAACAAAACTCTTCAAATATTAAGTCTGAATATGCATTCAGCAAAAGGGATTTTGAACAGAACCTTTCTAATCTGAGACCAATCTGACCTCAACACAAAGTAGTTTAAACCCTTAATGCATTAACCTTCAAGGAAGAGTCGACATTTTGGGAATTACAATGGCTTCCAGGCTCATAGTAAGCAATGTGATCTCATCTTGACTCATCCTTTTTTGACGTTTGGGCAGAGGCCCCCACCATTACGCAGCCTTTTGCGTTGTATCTTGACACAGGAAGGGTCAGCAGTAAATCAGCAGTAAGAGGGGTTGGTGGCAGTGGATAGATCTTCCTATAGGAGACATAAACGGCTGCCTAGGATGCCATCAAGAAAGGGGCGAGTTGACTCTCATGACTAAGAAGAGGTTGATGCTTAGGTTGAGGCAGCAAAACGACTTCATGGGGGTCAGGAAAAGATTGTGGTTGATGACATGTGACATGAGTTGTCTCATGTGATAAAATAAACCTAACTCAACACTGACTTTGGGTTTCACATGGGCACTGGTGTAGTGGTAGTTGATGAGGTGTGTGTACTACCAGGTAGATGAGTAGGTTACTGAGACAAAAATGAGTACCCTTTCCTATATATTCCAATGACTTTTTGGCTGATAGGTGGGTCTACTGTAAATGGCCAGATAAAGAGGAGGGTATACCCTGTATACCTGTGTATACCCACCATTACGCCACTGCACACAGGACATGAGCACCAGTGTTCGGGCTCAAAGTCCTGTGCTTGTTGGACCCATTCACCTCCTCTCTAGCCAATCCTAAGCTGACTTTCATGCTCTTTATACTAGGTCCGGTGCTCTGACCGGCTTTACATTGGAGGTGATTCAAAGCCTGGTGTATCTCATTAAGACGCTAAAGGGTGAAAAGGGGGACACTGACCAAGCAGCATATTTTGACACCTTGCGTTCGGAACGAGGGTGCAGTTAGATGAGAAAACTGATAGTCTACTATTCTCATATGTTAAATACATAGCTTAGCTGTAAACATAAGGAAACAGCAAGCCTGGCTCTATCTGAAGATAGAACAAATCCAACTAGCAACAACAACATCACAATTTACAAGTTACATCTCATTTGTTTAATCCACACAAAAATCTAAGTGTAAAAACAACACTTGTTTTACGGGGACTATCTGTGCTGGTGCTAGTAAGTGGATTTTACTGGTTCCAGTCTAAGTGCAAAGCTTAGCATGAAGACCATGCTAGCTTAACTTAGTTGCTGGTTGTAGCTTTATATTTAGTGTAGGGGAGACTGAGGTTTGCTGGCACTCTTTTCATTCTCTGTGGTATTTCTCTGGCATAATTTATGTTACAATAAACTAACTAGCAACAAATTAAAGATTAAGGTCTCAACTATAAATAAGAATGTTTTAATGTTCAGAAATGCTTTCTCAAATGAGGTGATCTATGATTAAAGTCATCTTGTGCATTGGTGCCAACCAGTACCACCATGGGGTTGATTGGCACAAATTATGAGGTTTGTTGCTGCAATGTTGCCACAGTTACAAAACGTGTAAGCAACTAATAGAGACAATAGGAATATTCAGTTCAAACAAAAACCAAAAAACTAAAAAGAAAATTTGTAGAAAAAGTGGCCATTATTCAATTCATCAGCTGGAATGTCTAATTATGTTTGCCATTGACCATTTAGAATAATAATAAATCAATGACATCAATGTTGTTTTTAAACTTTCAAAGAAAGTTTCAATTTCCCAAATACAGTTACAGTTACAGTTGTAACCATGACTACTGGTTGGTACATGTGCCGACAAACCCCAAAATCAGTGTGCTAAACAACCATGCTCAAACTTTGTGATACTTCGGTTAGCCATGTTACCATCACTTATCACAGACTTTCAAATCTTATATCAAAATATAGCTGATTCCCATGTTGTTACTAAAACATTTCCAATATGTCTGTCTAACACAGTTTTATAATATGTTTAGTCCACAGACCCCCTTCTTTTACTTTTGATACTACAAAACTAAAACGTTATCCTCACTAAAAATAGTTAGTGACTTTCAGATGTTTTAACATAGTAGGCTAGAGGAGTTCATGTCAACAAAGCAAACATTTTGATGTTGCATTTTTGTTTCTGTGATGTACAAAAGACCAGAACGGGTGCCAACCAACCCCTGTTACAAACAACCCCAGTCTCCCCTACAGATATAAGAGTGGTGTCAATCTTTTCAATTAACTCTTGGCGAGACAGCTAGTATCTCCTTTTTTTAAATGAATAAATAATTCTATGGAAATACATGCTGAAATGTCTAGTTGTCTAAGGTGGAAACACTGAGTAATCTTATACTTTAAAGTAACACAATAGGTGGTAGATCAAGAGGTTTCTGAAATATAAAAAATATAACACAAGAAAATTATCAATCTATGCCCAATGAAACGTGCTTTCATTCAGTCTCTGATAAAGCGCCATGGTAACGTAGTGGAGAGGGTATAGTAGGAGACATTAAAAACAATCAAGCTGTTTATTGTATTTGCAATAATTAGATCTTTAACAGCGGGAGGCTTTTTTCCTCTGATTCTCTAATTTGATACAGTATCGTCTCATCACTGTGCCGCAGGTTAGCCACATAGGGAGGAAACATTAATCTAATCTAACACTTCATTCAAAACTCCAGGGGATCTCCGCTAAGTGTTGCAATCTCTGACTATTAAATTAATGTTGTTGTTTGTTTCATGACGGGACAAATAGGATATGCTTGATGAATTAGTTCTATCGCTGAGCAGAAAATTGGACCATTTAAATCATCTACCGTAGCAATTGTAGCGTCATTAACATACCTGTGTGCAATATTGGATAACTAACAGAGTGGAATTTGAATATAGTGCTATCACTTAATATTAGTGTTTATATCAGTGTGATGGAGTGAATCATATTGAGCCTGGGAGCTTTTCTGTGATATATGATCAATCCAAAGACACATTAATAATTTGTTAGATGTGTTGCCAGGACACCGTTGTAATTCTTGATTACTGACTGTGTGTAGTGCCGATGATTAAAGCTCTTGTTACATGCATTTTAGATGTAACTGGATGACAGCGTCAGATTAAATGTGAATGAAAATGTCAGATTTCAAATGGTCAGACTTAACTTCTGAGTGATTCCTGGCAGTCAGTGACGTGTCAGCCATTCTTTAGGACACATATACAAACCGTGGTTTAATTCCCATTACGCCACAGAACTCTCTGGAATGGGCTTGAGACAGAACAAAACATTACACCCCATTTGCATGTCATTAGGAAAATGGAAAGCCACCTCCCCCTGTGGGTTTAACCCCTTATAAATATATTTAAATATATAAATATCATGAATACATTAATTGAAATTGCCCTCACAACACAACCACTAAAAGCACGCTACAGTCCCACTGTGGAGCTGCTTTGTCCCTCTTGGGAGAGGTCATGCGTGCAGATGGCTCCATACACACCTGGAAACATGCGCACACATGCACACACACAAAAAAAACATGACAACTTCACATATTTCACCCAACTTTTCCCTAACCTTCTCATAAACACGCAGAGAGCCTCACACTCCACCCTCTATAAAATAGTCACACATACATCCTTCCCCGTCACCCACACCTCTCCGTCACATAATCCCAGCCCTCGTCCTGACTTTACAACGCAGACTGTCTCTCTCAGTCTTTTGCTACTTTCCCCCCTTTTCTCCCATGCCTTTCCCTCTGTTTTCATGGATCAGCGGAGAGAGCAATTACATCAGCGTCGGTCTGGCGGCCTGGAGATGAAGAGCTGTGTGGCTGTGGGCAAACACCTGGCCACGGTTAGAGGAGCAGAGCAGGAGGAGTAGGAAGAGGAGGAGGAGATGCAGTGCAGACAGATGTGCTGCAGGTTCTTTGGGCTGTGGGGAGGCCTGGAAGCACTGTGTGTGTGTGTGTGTGTGTGTTGGGTAGTTTGAGAGCACTGAAGCACAAACGTGAGAACCCACAAGATGTGTGTGTGTGCCTATTTGTAAATGATGTGTGAGTGTGGTTGAGTCGAATCAGTGAAGCCCTAAAACAACCCCCCATCACAAGCAGTTAACATTACAATCCTTCACAGCAGTCAAAACTCAACACCACCAAAGTTCCAGGCCATTCATTCAGCATGTGTCTGCCTTTCTACTTATTGACACAGTCACAGCCATTTGCATTACAAAAGGAAACTGTTTGAAAATATGCACAAAACATGTCATCTCTGATAGAGCTTCAAAAATGCTTCAAACATGCCCAAAAACACAGGAAAAACTGCACCCAAACTCAAATGTAAAGAGGACAATGGAATGTAAAACGCTTGCTGCGCTGCCATTTCCGCTTATCTGTTGCTGAGGGATATTTAACTTTTATGTGAGGAGAGAAAGAAAGAGGAAAGAGTGTGCAAATAACATAAAACAAAGACAAAATGGGACTGTAAGAAGCAGAGCGATAGAGGGAGGGAGAGAGCGAGCGAGCGGGGTTGCGTGAGGATCACAGAGCTGCTCTTTGACCTCAGTCTAACCTCCAGGAGACCTCAGACAGACATGTGGCTGCCATCTGGCCTGGCTTACTATTCTATTATACCAGCTGATTTATTCTTAAATGTTACTTGGATCATGCTGCTATGGCTGATTTAGCTTTAGTTTTGGTCTTGGCTCAAGATAATTTGACTCTCTTAAAGCAATAAAGTGTCATACATTTAAAGAATTACATTTTTACATACTGTATATAATTTGAATTTTAGTGATTATATAAATCAAAGCAGTTAACCACAGTCTTGTTTATCTCAAACATGTTATCTGTTGGATTTGGTTCCAGACAAATACACTATTTGCATACAAGTCAGACAATAGGTAGCCTTTATTTGCTCCAGTTCTTAAACTTACTGTAAGCCTTGAGACTTCCATCCGAGTTGTGGAAATTTTATCAAGCAACACAAATATACAGAGATAGTATGTTTTATAACTTGCCGTTAAAGTGCACTTGTACAAGCCAGACATGCAACAATGCAAGGCGGATGCTAAGGTTGCTTTGGCTGAGCAGAGGTGGCCCTAGCTGGGTGAAAAAAGTTGGAGCTGCACGCCCACAGCACTGCTAGCAGGGGTGAAAAACACTGACGGAAGCCAAGTCAAGTCTTTGAACTTCAGCACAGACCGATGGGAAACTTTCATCAAAGATGTACACATGCAACCACGACAAGAGGAACAAGAAACTGTTTACTACTGGAAACTGTGTGAACTGAATGCCAAAGACATACTTTGACTACTCGAGCTAAATTCATTTTTCCTTCATCAGTCTACACTTAGTACCCCATAATGACAAAGCAAAAGCAAGATTTTTGAATATTTTTGCAAATTTATGAAAAACTGAAATGTCACACTGACATAAGCATTCAGACCATTAACTCAAATTAGTTGTAGTATTCATGGCAGTGATTACAGCCTCAATTTTTTTTTTATGTTCAAAAAAAGTAGTGATGGGTGATAACAGGGAAGAGACCCAAGGGTGTAAGGGCTGGAGTCAAGCTCAGTACGTTGCAGCAATGGGGCATTTTTCGTAACAGATCCTCTCAAGCTCTGTCAGGTTGGACGGGACTGTCAGTGGACAGTTATCTTCAGGTCTCTCCAGTGATGTTTGGCTGGGTCTGGTTGGGCCACTCCTACACTGGCCAGTGTTAATTTTGATGATATCAGATGTGAAGTCCGCTGCTTGCTCACCTGCCATTTAGTAGCTAACAGACAGAGTTGCTTACATCCACCACTGCAACTAACTAACTCCACAAATCCATTCAACAGCTCCAGCATACACAGTCAGACACACACAGCTGATTATTTATTGCTAAATTACAGCTCAGAACTTGTACGCACAGCTGATGCTGCTCCGCAGTTTACCAACCTGTCGCTCATGCTGCATTTCAAGATAATTACAAGCATGGCCGTTCTTGGCTTTCAATGTGCAGTAGTCAACCACAAATATTTTGTCTTGTCTCGTCTCGTCTCATGAAACATGAAAGAAGCATAGATTTCATCTTAGTTTTTATTATCAAACTCTATTTTTAGCTCGTCATTGTCTTGTTTTCATCTTGGAAAAAAAGGTCATTGACAAAAAATGTTCGTCAGTGTTTAGGTCAGTGAAATTTACTCTGGTCTAGGCTGCGTGCTTAGGGTCATTGTCCAGTTGGAAGGCAAATCCTTGGCCCAGTATGAGGTCCTGAGCACTCTGGATGCGTTTGTCATCAGGATCTCTGTACATTGCTCCCTTCAGCTTTCCCCTCAACCCCGACCAGTCCTCTAGTCCCTGCGGTGGAAAAACACCCCACAACATGACGCTGCCACCACCATGTTTCACTGTTGGCATGGTATTGCGCAGGTGATGATATGATGCTCATAACCGAGGCCAAACAGTTGAATCATAGACCAGACCAAAGAATCTTTTTGCTCACAGTTTGGGAGTCCTTCAGGTGCTTTTAAAAAAACTCCAAACAGGCTTTCATGTGTCTTTCACTGAATAGAGACTCCCATCGGGCCACTCTTGAATGAAGATTCATGGATGCCACTAAGCTCTTAGGAACCTTCAATGCATCAGAATGTTTTTTTGGAGCCTTCCCTTGGATCTGCGCCTTGACAAATTCCTATCTCTGAGTTCTGCAAGCCGTTCCTTTGACCTCATGGCTTGATTATGACTCTGCTGTGAGACCTCATGTAGAGAGATGTATGCCTTTCTAAATTATGTCCAATCAATTGAATTAACTGCAGGTGGACTCCAATCAAGGAGTAGATGATCAAGGAAAATGGAAGCTAAATTTAAAGTCATAGGAAAGCGTGATATTTCTTTAAATATAAAAAATAAATGTGCATTAAAAATGAATATTCACTCAACTGTTGATGATCACGCAGCTGGAAGGTCAGTGTCTGTATATAAAAGCTTTGCGGCAGCTGTAGATTGTAGATCTCAAATGCAACTCTATGCAAGGATGTTGATCTTTGTTCTCCGCAGCTCCAACCCAACTCAGAGGCACTTGTTGCAGACGAGTGTAAAGCCACAGCATGCCTCCTAGCCAATTAACAGTAAAATCAACCCAAACAGATTTCCAATTGATAAATCTTTAATGATACCAGGGATTTTACACAAATGCACACTTGACAGTGCTAATTTAAAGCAAATAGGAAGCTTGATTAAAAATTCCCCAGGCATGGTGGGGGGAAGATAAATGTTTGAATAATTTATCAGATTTAATTGACACGACTGCGATGTTGTAAACAGAAATGTTTTGATGTTCGTAATGCATTTTGACACCATGAGATTTTGGGACGGTTCCAAGGAAGAGAGCGGTGGAATCTGAGAAAGTGGGGAGAGACTCGTGGAGGGGGGCGCGGGAGACACCAGGAAGTGAAAGAGACAGATGAGGAAGAGGAAGCAGAGAAAGGGGGGACGAAGGGTACTCTCTATTTACATATTATTCCAGATCAAGCTGCCTGTACAAGCACTACTGGGTATTTTATCACAACGAATAAAAAAAAAAAATAAGGCAGGAAAAGTGCTGGGCTATGATAGGCAGTGAAAGTGATCAGCAAACACAATGATACACAAGCCTGGGAGCCAGCCCGAGGCTACAGCGCTGTGGTTTGACCCCAAGAATGTGACACTAAACAAAAATGTAAATACTGCGAGACAGGAAAGAGGAAGAGATAGAGAGAACGAAGGGGGAGGAAGAGGAGGAAAGGGGGAATTCTTAGGCCAAGCACATATGGTGTTTGTCGCAGCTCTGCACACAAAAATACAAGCACGCAAAGCAAGATAGACAGACAGAGGGAGGTGGTAGGAGAGCATCAGAAAGATGACGGGAAAACAGGGCGACCTTGACATATTCCACAGGCTGCTGTTCCACTGGGGACCTAGCAGGGGTTACACGGCCGGCAGGTGCAGGGCCACCACTTGTCCGATAAGAAACCGATCTGCATGTGTCTGTCTGCTCTCCCATCCCTGGTAAACATCCCGGTTATCTGCAAACAAACAGAGTTTACTAGTGGCTATGAATGAATACATCAAATTTTGATGGAACTGCCATGTTGAGGCTCCGAATGCATCTCCACCATGATACAATGTACACCTGAATACATGAATAGCCAACAAGGAGGCCCTCGCTGTTTGTAGGGGTAATGTTGACTGAATTTTTAAAGATGTTATTTTGATTTGACACGACTGCTGGCTCAGTGGAGTTCGGAGGTGTGTGTGTGTGTGTGCGTGTGGGGAGTGAGGGGGGATACAAGACAGCCAGAGGAAGAAGACAGAAAATCATGCGAGACGGCCTGTGTCTGGGGAAGGGGCAGGGTAAACAGCAGTGGGAGAAGCTAGAAAGGCCGGAGACAAAGACAATCAGCTGGTAAGGGATGGAATCACCATATTGACTGTCATGGGGACAGACAGTATAGAAAAAAGAAGGGGAGGAGGGAGACAAAGATATAGAAGCCGGCAGGTAAACAGATCCAAAGATGACAGGCTCACAGTGACAATCCTACACATAAAAACATAAAAGCACTAACACACAAAGACACCCAGATGCAAAGATACATTGTAGAATCAGATGTCAGCATTACAGACAGCAAAATAAAGTCACCCAGACTGCCTGCAGGTAATGGAAGTAATTGGCACCATTTGTTTTTTTTCTTACACCTTCAGTTCATTCCCAACAATGACAATAAGAGTCAAAGTGAAAACCACTGTACTGCACACACAATGCAAAAAAAAGAAAAGGTGGCTAGGAGCAAAGCTGACATTACAACACATGCGTTTATGTTGCCTGACAATGTATCGCTTCCACATCAAAGGAAGCCTCACCTTTTGCAAAGCAAGCGAGGGCGAAATAAGCGGAGGCCCCCTTCGCTTTATTAACTCCCAATCAATAAACATGCAGTCTGTGGCAAGGTAATCAGGAAACACTGGCAAATGGCCTGACAATGTATCAAAGCCGACGCTCCGAGGCAACGGCACAAACTCTAACAAGCATTTTATTACCGGTAGCTGTTACTGACATTAGTCAAAAACCAAGAGAGATAAAATAGAATAAGGAATGCAGCGTGGCTGGCTGAGAGGGCCCCTCGGCTCAGAGTGGAGAGCGTGCACCTCGCGTGTTTGAAAGCCGCACGCCTCCTCTTTGATATGATAACAAATATAAATTGTTTAAAAACATCAAATGGGCGGCGAGCGAGACTTGCTGTGTCAAATGTCTGGCATAGGGGGCGATGAAGCTGTTTGTCCACAGATGTAGGACAAGGATGTGTTTGTGGGATGATGATGATGATGATGATGATGATAATGATTTAGCATCTGATTTGAACTGCTTTCCAAAAACAGCTATTCTGTGTCACTGCTTTTTTGGCTTTGCAAGTCTACAGTCTATTTATTGTGGCTATGGTGTCCAGTATCCCACAGAGGAAGCTGCATTCACTTCCTTTACTTCAGTTAAAGTCCTGCATCCAAAACTATACTTTATCAGGGGAGCACAGGCAACAACAATGGAAGGACTCAAAAGCACAAGTCATGGACACAATGCAGAGTGAGAGTTGTGGAGAGTAAGAGTTCGGTACCCAAAAAATGAAGGCAAAGGCAAAATGCTAGGCAAGAAACTAAGTCAAAAATACAGAGGACAGGTCAAATAACACTACGACCACAAGGAAAACTGCTTACTAGAAACAGATAAGACAAAGTGGCAGAGACAAAGAGGATGACACGAACTAAATACACAAGGGAGGCAGGGCAGTGAGGGACAGGTGAAACTAATCAGGGCGGAGACAGTAATCACACAGATGGGAAACACACAAGAGCAGGAAGTGAGGTATTTGAAATGAAAGACAGAAGGAACTGACAACTGAAAAAACCAACCCTGAAAACAAGAACACATAACCTTAACTGCTGGATGTAATGTACTTAAATAGGCTACAGAAGTGAAAATGTAGGCTACTTATAGTGCCAAAAGTGAAAGTACTCAATCTGATCTGGGAAATGCAGTTTTTGCTCTCTTGCTGAGACTAAAATGAAAAGATTAATACCACTGTTATGTTTGTATGCTAAATATAAGGCTACAGCCAGTAGCCGGATAGCTTAGCTTAGCATGATAACCAGAAACAGAGGGAAAAGCTGGTGGTAACAAAAGACACCTAAAAGCCCCTCCAAAGCTTAGTAATTTATACAATATATTTTGTTTGTTTCATGTGCTCAAAAACCAAAGAGTAAAAACAACACACTGTAGCGTTATGGGAGGTTATGAGTTTTTGCTAAGCTAAACGGGAACTGCCCATTGGTTCAACAGCCCATTGGTTCGACATCCCATTGTTCCGACCATATTAAACCCATTGTTCCAAAGTCCGTTCCGAAATCATCATGATGCCCTGTGGTTAAGGTCTGGTTAGGTTTAGGCACAAAAACCACTTGGTTAGGGTCAGGAAAGGATCATGGTGTGGGTTAAAATGAAAAAGAAAGTGACAAACACATAAGCCGTGAGCCTGCTCCGCCTCAAGCCGGTCGCGGCGCACCATACGCCCGCCGCGAGCCGTTCAGCACTGCGGACAGTCGGACTAATGGGATGTCGAACCAATGGGCTGTCGAACCAATGACATGGACCCAGCTAAACTAGCACAATTGTAGCTCACATCTAAACTCTTAGCAATACAGCAAATATGTGAATTCTCTAAAATGTTCAACTTGTCCTTTTGCTGTCCTCTTAAAGAGGACCCACAGTATTATACTCATTTTCAGGTTCATAATCTACTTGTTCTGGTAGAAACCCAAAATACATGCTTACATGCTTTAAAGGTCCAGTGTGTAGGATTTAGAGGCTCCTACTGACAGACATAGTAGGCATATATAGCCTAATATATATAGCTATATTTTTTATAATCATCCGACAATAAGAAGTGTTTTTGCTTTCTTAGAATGAACTATGTTACTCTTCAGTAGCCCAGAATGGCAAATCGAACACTGGCTCTAGATGGGCCATTTGCGTGTTTGCATTTTAGTGTCAGCTACTGTAGTTTTCATGCATACTTGGAACAGGAGAGGTTTCAGTTCTTCAACCCCACCGCTAAATGTCACTCAACCCTACACACTATAGCTACTCAAGTAAAAGTCCAATTACTCTAAAAAAGTACCTGGTTGATATATTACTTAAAGTACGTGTTACTTTCTGTACAGCCTATACAACTGAGATATGAATAATCACTCTCTCTCCATCTCTTCCTCTCTACCCTCCTCTTCCTTATCATAAAATCAAAGATTAACGTTGCACATGACAAATAAACATAGCTAACTTTTGGGGGGGCTAGTGTAGACCGGAGGACAAGTGTCTTATTTTATGGGGGCCAGTGACACACTTATTGTAAAGAAGAAATAAAAGGCATATGTAGTGAAGTAAAAAGTAGATTATTGGCTCAAAAATATACTCAAGTAAAGAGTAGAAGTGTAATTTAAAGAAAAAGAACATTCAAGTATTTGTTTCCTAAAAAATATACTTTTTTAATAATGTGTATTACTTGTAGCAGGTTACTACCCAACCCTGTATTTACCCTCTGTCTAAAATGCTCCTTTTTAGCATCTGTCTCTTTAATCTACCATCTGAAAAAGCCCATTCTGCTGTGATTGGTCAGCATTTCCAGGTCTCCCACAACTCGCTGTATCTGCTGCACCGTCATTGCAGCTAGGGAATGACTGTAAAGGAGAACAGCGCCACATACTAACCTGAAAAATACTAATAAAAGCTTCTAAACACAACCAAACATGTTCCAGTAGGAATCTCCTCCGAAATTGGGAAGAAATTAACAACATTTGCGCCAAGATTACATGTTTCCCTGACGGTAGCATGTAACTTTATGTAGCAGTGTAGGCCACGTAATGTGAACACTTGCAGTAGCATCCCTGGTGCAGATGACCTTATAAAGAAATCCGTCATGATGTGATGTCAGCCTGCAGCAAAAGTAGAAAAACAGCTGGAAACAGCAGAATTGTCTGAATCCTCAGGTTTTTGCTCACGGAGATCACTTTAATATGGTAACCTGATTATTTGAAATTTTGGCCATGTTTAATACGAACATCTGACATTGTAACATTATATGTCAGAAAATAAGAAAAGCATAATAGGTACCCTTTAAGCTGTCAAATATGAAGTAAAGTTAGTAAAGTATATATATATATATATATATATATATATATATATATATATATATATATATATTATGTTCTTACATATATCTAGCATGAAAAATAAATAAAAAGTACACTAAAAGTACCCCAAAATGTTACCTCAAGTTATGTACTTAGCTCCTTTCCACCACTGCCAAGGTCTACATCATCTGTAGCCATGCTCTAACAGTATGGGAGGCTTGTTCGGGGGCCGGCCTCTCACCCCAAGGATCACATACAAGTGAGAAACTTAGATTGAAACTCGCTCCTCTCGTCAGCTAATTTGTTTGTTTCGTTCTGGGGCATAGCTGATATTAAAAGGAGATCCTGAGCGTCGCGGCAGTGGGGGAAGGAGGGATGGAGGGAGCTGGGGAAAGAGGGAGTCAGGGAGGAAGGGGAGGTGGAGGTGGAGGGGGAGGGAGGGAGGTATGAGTTTACAAGCCCCAGGTACGGTGAATGGGTGAGTGAGAAGATGCAGAAAAGAAGGCAGTGAGGGAGAGAAAAAAAAAAAAAAAAATCTCATCCAAATAACTTTCACCCCGTGGGCGCTAAAATGCAAATCACAGATCAAAGAGGTTTGGAATGGAAACTAGCGAGATTGGGAGAGAATATCATCAAGCTGGGGTTATATATGTATGTTCAGGATGTGAGAGAGACATGCTGGACCCAGGTAATGGAGCTGACCTGTACTTGAACACTGCCCCCCACTGCCACTATCATTTCCCCGCCTGCCTTCTCCCAGGATTATAGCATGTACAGTACACTGGAAAGTAATTTACTTTCTCCTTACAGTATTTTTCTTCCCCTTTCTGTTTCTCTCTGTTTAGAAAGCCTTTTCATCAGACATAAACCTCCTCTCAAAGCTGTGGCGAATTCCGCTCCTACATGTTGACACTGAAATGATGTTTTGCGAGTACGGTGGCCTGTTTGCGTGTCGCACCTTTACAGCAAGACGCTTTCCTCCCTTGCCTTAGCACGCAGCGAACTCTAGAAAACAGATTAATAACAGAACAGAACAACAGGCAGCGCCGGAATGTGCGACAAACTTTGCCTGCTTTGCGTGTGTCACATATTCAAGTGGTGTTTGGTTTAGTTTTACAAGAACCATCCCAAAATGCACCTTGCTAAAACATACTTAAAAGTGTTAAATCTCAACCTACAAGTCTCTGTAGCAGCGTAGTTCACATCTCCTTCTATATACACCGATGACAGAGAACATGCAGTGGGTGGAGGGGTGTGGGCCGAGCTATAGATAGGCACGGAAGGATGTGACTGGGAGACACTCTGTACGAGGAGTCTCCACGTTAATGCCTAATTAATGTCTGTCTCCCCATTAATGTCTAATTAATAATTCATGTCTGTCTCCTCCACCTGAAGCTGTCATAACTTTTCTTGTATCCTGACATTAAATGTGACAATGTTGTCTTCCGGCACGTACTTTTGTTGTCGGCTTCTGAGTTTAACCGGCAAAAGGAAGCATTTTATATAATGTAAACACATTATTGTAGTACAGATTTGGATTGTGCTCATGATGATTTTGTCTTTTTCATCTCACAGCTACATAATGTGACATAATGTGCCCGGCCTGTCAACACGTGTTAACCTTGTATGGAGTCACCTTTTATAGCTGTACAGTGATAGGAAGTACATCTCGTCCAGTATCGTCCAAGAATCTGAGCTGTACTAAAGGAGTGTTTTAAAGCATTTGTACTTTACTTGAGTGTTTTTATTAGTTAACGTTATTTTATGCTTTTACTATACTACTTTTTATTCCACATTTATTTTTTGTTTCCCCCTGTTTTTTGCCCTGTTAGTTAGTGCCACGCCTGGAAATTCAACGCCCTAGGGCAAGCTTCCCTTGACACAAACAAAAACATTTATTTTCTTGTATATTTATTGTATTTATTATCACAAATGAGAACAAGAGCTGATAAGAAATCAAGACAAATACACAACGCTGCTAACAAACAATAAATCTTGCAAAGTTTGTCTTCTTCTTTTTTCTTTTTTACTCTTCTGCTGTCCAATTGCACTCTGCTTTACCATACCCATAGGTATTCTAGCATGTTATGACTATGATGATTAATCACTGAATGCGATTACATGGACATGAATAACATGTTTATGAGGCTTTTCCCAGTTATGATTATATTTGGGATAAGGTCTTTACATAAGGCTAGAGAAATGGGGCAATTCATATTTCCTGTGCACATCCTGGTTTCTTTCGGAGTACCCGAGCTAGCTTATTTGGGTTTCTTATGAACGAAAGATGGTGTTTACATGCCCAAACACATAAACCAGACTCCCCAAAAATCCAACCATAAAAGGGTTGTCCATGTAAACGCACTCACTGAACATGGACTTTAAGTGGTACTTCTTCTAGATTCTGACCATTAGCGTGAGATCTTTGGATAGTTTTCGCCTCATTTTGTATATTTTTTGTCATTTTTTTAAATTAAATTAAATTATATTCTGGGGGCCATTTTGACATACCCCCCCCTTGTGGGAGGCGGCCACCTGTATCGCCTGTAGGAAGTTCCGCCCCTGCCAGTCATCTCACAGCCCCTCTGATATTTCTTGTGACTCTTCAAAGGAGGACCAGTGGACTATTTTACCTACTGTATAAAAAATATACATTCTTGTATTGATCTAGATTCTTCTTCCACCACTTATTTCTTCCCATAACTGTACTGAACCTTGTCCACTCTCGCTTTTTAAGGTGAGGGGGAAAAAACAAGTCTCTTCTTTGCCCTGACACTCTATGATCTTTAAATTAACACCATGGCAATCCATCTTTATGCTAAAAACAAATAGCTACCACCACTTTGCACAACAGTGCATACTGCCATTTAAAAAACAATCCATAGCCTAGACATCAAAAGAAATCCTCCTTTATTCTCCCACAAATTGAAGGTTAATTTCCCAAAGCTTCAGTATCTCTTTTCAGAGACGGAGCAAGTATTCAGTTGCACTTCTCCTTGTGCCATCTGCATCAGCACCAAAGCCCTCCGCTGATGTGGATTAGCGGTTCGCAGCACTTTGACTCTCGCTGCCACAGGATTTCAAAACACAGCTGCTTTTTAGAGTTGGTCAGCACAACCTGTGCGGGGCCACGCTCAGTCCTCTCAGTCTTCAGCAGCCCCCCTCCTCAAAGACACTGTTTCTTCTGCACTGTCGTCTCTTTCTCTTGTGCTATTTGCTTTTGAATGTAAATCCTTAATCCTCCCACCTTTTCTTTGTATTTGTCCATCCATCTTTTCTCCATCCCCTCATTTTTGCCAGCCATCCAAATTTTTTTGCACCGGGTGTCACCTGCTTTGTAATCTGATTACTTCATGGCAGAATTAGTATGTATATTTAATGCAGTTTTTTTTTCTTTTCTCCTCTCTGTCTTTTATTCTTTTTAAATCTTGATGAGTGATGCAGGGAGGAACGGAGATGGGGTGGGGTTGCTCTTCTTGCATGTCTGGCGGATATGCCAGGGCCATGCTAATAAATGACAGCTGATTTATGCGTCTGTATTCTTTTATTTATAAAAAAATAGCAAGCGGGCTGATTTCTGATATTAATAATACAAGTGGATCCACTTTGATTAGGCTTCTGTGGAGAGCTGTGCATATTCAGCATTACAATTAAAGCCTCTGATGTGAAATAGGAATGACACGCTAATGAAGCGAGCTAGCGAGCCTGAACCGCGACTGTCCAACAGCATTACGGCCCATCTCGGATGAAGAGTAATTATACGAGGAACACTGAAATGTCATTAAAAATCTTCAGTAAGTGATTTAACCCACCATTCCTCACTAATGCTAGATATTCCTTTTTTTTCTTTACTACTCCCCAACCCCCACATGATCAACTCCCAAGGTTTTCCTTTTCTTTATATAAAAAAAAATCTTTCTTTTTCACACAACCAAACTTCTCTAGAAGTTCCATAAACAAAAAAAGGAGCACCACACTCCTTAAACACAAACATATTGAGATTTGAGACAAAGACATACAATTGCATTGTCCTAATTTAATTGCAGAACTCTGTGGTGCCGGTGGTGGTAGGTAATTGAAATCATTCTATTAGAAATTCCATTATGAATTGGTGATTAAGGCCAGAGGTGATTACCATGGATTAAAGATGATAGTTGGGATTTTTTTCTTTCTTTCCAGCATAACCTCTTCAGCCACCTGCATGCTATCCACCTCAAACAGCTTGATTTATCACAGCCAACATGTAAGGGGAAGAAAGTACCAAGGAGAGATATGTTGTGTGAGAAACACAGGCGATAAAGGCAAAGAGTGTGTTTGAGGGGAGTGTTGTTTCTAAGAGGATTTAGCTAATCTGATTCTAACCCTTCGTTCTTGTTTGATGTGCTCGTTTTCACGGGCAAAAGCAGCCTGGAAGGGTTGTTGTTGTTGTTGTTAAAGCATAAAGAAAACAAATAATGAGCTATATCATGTCACCATATCATATTCATTAGTCTTATTGTCAAGTCTCCCTGTGCTTGTGTGGGTGAGTGTGTGTGTGAGGCAGGGGGAGAGAGAACCTGATAGGATATGTGTGTGTGTGTGTGTGTGTATGTGGTAGATAATGCCACAGGCAAGAATTCATGAATATCAGCAGTTTCTCACCATTTTGTTGGGTTAATCCCTTGTTTCAGTTGGAGAAATAGGCATTTCTCTTGCATACATTATGCCTGCACATCACATTCACACAAAGTGAAAAGTACCTTTACGTCTGGTCCCTCTGATGTAATGATGAGTGAAGTTTTATGTATCGGGGTCACACAGTTTTTTTTTTTGTCTATCTCAGCAGCTCCTTCAACAGAGTGGAAAATCAGACGTGTGGCGACAGGGCAGGTGGATTCAGGTAAAACACAGTGACCAGTGGAAAACACAAAACTGGTACAGGCTTTAAAGAAGTCTGATCTCATGGGGAATTTTGTTCTGTTTTTGAAAGTCTTCTTATTTGAGTGAAAATGTGCTGACTGTGAGGTCTCAACATGGAAGTATTTTTACATAAATGTGTACAAAAACATGACCTACCTAAACCAGAAAATGTACCAAAAGCTCCACCACTGCTGAAGCAACAAACACGTGACTCCTCTGAAGGCATCTGACACGGAGCACAACGCCTAGTGGCACCCAACTCGGCACCGGCTGGGCGGCTGCTGGAGACGGGTGAGGGCGGGGAGCGGGTGCAGGAGTCCCCTCGCCCACCACCGAACCGAGCATCATGCCTCCGAGCTATGCAATTATTTTTGCACTGCGTCCAATATCAACTTGAGAGCAATGCAAATTATTTAAGACGCGCTTTTCAGGGCTCGCAATTATAATAATGATGATCTCAATTAGCGTTGCCATTGCCTCGGACTATTTAGCAGGCAATTTTGCAGCCTGGGGGCGAGGGTCTTCTAGGGAGCCGACACGCATCGTCAGGTCAGAAGGGGTGGAGAGAGGAAGACAGAGACAGAGAGAGAGAGAGTTGGCACTCTTAATCAATAAACTGCAAGACTAGAGATATTTACCACCCAATCCCACAAGGGGACGGATCATAAATTGACCTAATTGGTCAGTGTTGGAGATGAAATGAATGATGCCAGGATCTAATTCAGAAGGGCAGGATGTAAGCCATTTGGCCCCTTCCCATTGTACTGAGATATACAGAGATCTATTCCATGTCACGAAGTTCAAGGAAGAGTTTGCCTGAAACATGCTGATGCACTTTATCCCAAGAGTTAAGGCTGATTTATAGTTGTGTGTACGCAGAGTCTACATCGTATCCTATGCAAGTGGCCTATGTAGTTGTGAGCACTGCATAGTAGTGTGTCGTAGTGGTGTGTGGCTTTGCAATTACACCTTACTTAGTTGTTGGTGGCATTTCTACACTGCAATGTTGAGGTTTTGGGAAGTGCAGTAAAGTTTGATTGATTTACTGACACACCTAAAATGCACATAAAACATGGCGTTGATAGAATATTAAACAAAAGTACAAACGTTTATTCCATAGTAACTCACAAGGCTCACAGACAAAACAAGATAGTCTTTTTCTTTTTCAAGATACATTTTCGCACAAATCCAACATTATTAGCATAAACCTATGACATTTGACATTTCAGAAATTAGCCTAGTGGCTAGCAGAATTTTCCTCTGCTCATTCAAGCAAAGCAACGATACAAATTTCGTCTCCAATATTGCTCACAAGGTTCACAGATGCATCGATTGTCTTATACTACAGACATTTTCCCCACATTTACAACATGCTAACGTTATTAGCATAAACCATGACAGTTTACATTGCATTAAATAGCCTAGAGGTTAGCTGAAATTTCCTCTTTTCAAATGAAGCAGGAAACAGCAGCAACATTTGCCAAAGGTAATGCTACAAATGTCTGCTCCATAACTGACAAGGTTCACAGGTAAAAACTGTCTTTTGCTATACATGTTTTCCCCACAAATACAACATGCTAACATCATTAGCAACGGCCAATGACATTTTACATTGCAGAAATTAGCCTAGTGGCTAGCTGAATTTTCCTCCACTCATATGAAGCTGGAAACAACAGCAACATTTAACCTAGGTAACGATACAATAACGATCTGTTGTTAGACATGTTTTCCCCGCATATATGACATGCTAACGTTATTAGCATAAGCCCACAACATTTTATATTGCATGAATTAGCCTAGCAGCTAGAGGACTTTCTCTCTACTCATATGAAGGCAGGATAATGCTGCGTTCACATGGAATCAGACAGGCGGTAGACGGTAAACCGGATATTATTTTAGTAGACGAGAGCAGGACAGTAAAATTATGTGAGGCTAGCAGAGAATACTGGTGATGGTAACCGTATCAATTGCAGTGCCGTCTAAAGTGAAAATATTCCAACTTTTTTCTATCCTCTGTGACACAATTTACAAACGCATGTCACGTAGGTCCTCCACATAAGAATAAAACATTGGCATTTTGGACATTGTTAAAATAATTACATAAAATAACAGATACAAAGTTATTTTATTTAATATGTTTTATTTCATTCTTTGTAAACATTGCGATGTCACCGGCGCAACATATCATCTTGCATGTTTCGTTTTGCTGTCCTGCCATTTTGTCAGACTTTTTTTTCTGTGCCGTCCAGAAGGTGTTGTCCATTTGCATAAATCACAAAAAAAAACTTCAAAGGCTATATTGTTGCGGATTTGATGTTGTCACAATTTATTGTTTTTCATCTGTGAAACAAAAGTAAATAAAAGCTTGGCTCCCACCAAGGAAAATTATTTTCAGTTTACAAGAATAAACAGGTCTGTGTCGCGGGGACGTGTAGTTAGGCTACATTTCTGGGAAGGTTATAGCGTGGGATACAGCGTCTGGTATAGAGTTGGATACGAATCAACACAGAAGTATGATCCCGCATTAGACAAGAAGATTGACACCACAGTCATATTTATGAGTGGTACGAATCTTCTCATCTAACTCTCAACAAGAACGTGAATAACCTTATTTCCCAGAATGTTGCATTAAAGCTCTCAAAAACATTCACTTTTTGAAAAAATTAACTCAAATTTCAGTGCGTTCTCTGTTTCCCAGCCTCTCATGAAGTATACTGCTCTGCCACTGTATATTAAAGGGTCTTCTCTTCCCCCCACCATTCATGTGGAAAAGGCTTGCACCACCAGCTACCCTTTCTTTTATTCATCGTACTGTAAATAACTCCACTTTATGAAAAGCAGCCAGTGTGACTCACGGATACCTCTCTAACCACAACCCATTATTATTTCATGGCCTTTGAAAGAAGGGTCTATAGCAGGCGCTCTCACACTTTAATGTCGGAGCTCCCTCTGATGTTGTGTAGTACACAGCGGCCCTTGTTGCACTCTGTATGCGATCCCTCACTTGAATTCACAAACACTTCCAAGTGCATAAATAGCACGGAAGACGGGTGCCTTGCGAGCTAGCTAATGCTCTGGAACGCCATTGCTGAGGAGATAACAGGAGCCTGCCATGGCTGATGCCTGGGACTGTCATTGGGGGGGGGGAGTGGAAGAGAAAGAGAAATGTGTCTGTGTGCCTTTATGAAAAATGCTGTTGTTCTGACCTCTCATGGGACATCATATGGTAAGGAAAAAGAACATGCATCAGCGTTACGATTAAATGACCAGCGGACATGATTCAAAGGGTCCCACGATGTCCCAGAGCACCCTTTGGAACGTGTAGAAGGCTCTCAGCATACAGACGAGCTAATGGGCAACCTATTGGTCATGGTAGATTCAGTTTGAATCTCAATGAGGGTGTCAGTGTGTGGTTGCTCCATGACCGACAAGGTGTGGTAGGCCTGCTGGAGTTGATTTAGCCACACGGCCTGTCATAGCGTTTTATCAGTCAACATCCATCAATGGAAAGGCTAAAAGGCGTGTTGTTTTTTTTTCTTTTGAAGTGTCAAGAGGAAACTGCTGTCTTGAAGATGGATGGAAAATGGAGGACGTCTGATGAAATTTCACATCTTTGTTTTCTCTACCTCATGCAGAACCTTGATGGTAATATGGCCGGTAATTTTTTTTTTTTTTTTTTTTTACATGAGCATGACAACAGACTTAACAACGTGGTTTGTGTCAAGACCAATTTTGCAGCATGTAGCCCAGAAATGACGCCTATAGCTGGGTAAGTCACTTCTTACAAAAGCCTTTCAGATGGTACACAGCAGTACCGCCGTGTATACTGGGACATGCTTGTGTTACATGAAAGCAGTGGGCTTGAATCATACAAAGGCTAAACCCATTACAGGTCCAGAGGGGTGGGCAATACAGTGCCTTGTCCCACTCTTCTAAACAAGACTCTAGGTGCTGGAAGCTGGAACAAAGCCTTGTAACATATACATTAAACTTTAATTGTTTTTTTTCCAACCCCTTCTTTCACATCTCTGAAGGAGCAGCTCCTTAAAAGTGTGCTAGATTTTCATGGCTGTGCCTTTGTAGAATAAAAGATATATGTGTAACAGTGGAGCAGGGAAAAAAATGTACTCTCTGATGCTGGAGGTAGACAGTTGCTTTTCAAATTCCAAGTTTTGGTCCTTTATTTTATTCAGCAGTGAAATGCCATGAATACAGAAAATAATAACGTCTGTTACAATTCTCAACCATGACCTTCTAATGTCAGAGAACCTTTAACGTATGGACACAGTACACAGTAATGAAAAGTATCAAAAGAAGTCGTTGAATCTCGATCAAAAAGGAAATGAAACAAACGGAAAAATAAAAGTTTTCACCAATTACATAAACATATGTTTGCTACAGTCCCAATTTACTGTATACATAGGGGGATCATATTCCCAATTATTAGAGAAGGATAGCAGTAGAAAGGATACATGACTCAACTGCCAGACATAATGCTTCATAAAGTATGCACAGAGGTACAAGCAATAAATACACACATTAGGTTAAGCCTTACAGCTACGCAAAGCAGATGCAGAAAAAGCAGGTTTGCTATTCTTAGCGAGCAATGAGAGAGAAACAGTAAAAATTCAGGTAAGTCAGAAAAGAAACACTGAGATTTTTTTTTCCTCTTAGAAAAAAGTCTGGTAAATTTATGGGTCCACCAACATTTTTTTTTTTTACATAAGTATGCACAGTTATCAAAATACAGACAAAATCAACCCAGAAAATCCAGACAATCCTAAAATCTAGTGGAGGAGCAGATCGCAGTTCTGGAGGTCTTTCTGGTATTATGTGCAAGCAACTATTTTAGACATTTTTTTTTTTACTTAATTTATACAAAACCCATGCAAATCTACAGGTAATATGCATTCTGTGGCTGACAGGTTTTATCCCTCCCAAAACAGTATATCTGAGGTAACGCACTCCTATGCATTGTACGTAACATTTAGGCCATCGTCCCGAGGATTTTTATTATATTCTTTTTATTGGTTCTTGTTTCCAGTCCACCAAATGATTTTTAGACATGCATTTTTAAAACACAATATTCCCTTACAGGTAATCTATACATTATCATTCTACAAATGTTTGAGGACAACCTATTACAATGCAAATCTTCCATATCTTGACGCAGGGAATGTAAACGTTGGTTCGAGCCACGTCCTATGAGACAAGCGTAGTAAAGTGTAACAGCTCTTGTGGCATTCTAATAACTCGTGCAATCTGTCATAATTGTTCTGAATTTGTTGTGCAGAGGTAGAAGCTTTTAGAAAGCCTTTTTGGGTAAGTGGGAGAACCCTTTTTTTCTTTCTTTTTTTTCTTTTTTTCTTTTTTTTTTGAAAGACGCAGCGTCCTTTTTATTTGGTGTGATAAGATTATTAAGGACGTCGTCTTCAAGTCGTTTTGCTGACTCCAGCTAAGTATTGAAGGGATAAGCTTTGTTCCTGGGCCCAGTACCCTCTTGACGTGGAACTGGCATGTGTGTGTGTGTTTGTGTGCTTTACATGCTGCGTGTTTGTACAGTACTGCACGTGGCTGCGTGTTAAGCTCTTACAGCCAATTCCTCAGCTTGGCACAACACTTGAAAACAACATATGCACAGTGTTTTCATTTTGGTCGTTACAGCACGATACAAAGCCACTCGTCGGTTCTTTGACAGCGTGCGTTTTCTGCAGCTGGAGAGTTTAACCGAAACAAGAAGGTTGGCAGACCGAAAGCTCGGGGGTCTGCGTGTGTCTGTGTGCATGTATGCTAGTCTCTGACAAGGTGTGTGTGTGTGTATGTGGTTGTTTTAGCAGTTCTTTATCCCATACAAGAGGAGGCAGAATTTTGTGTAACTTTGGTTTACTGAAAACAGAAATGACCATTAAAGCAACAACACTTTTCTAGATGACATTAGCTGTGAGGGAAATGATGGGACGTAGTCTCCACAATAACTACTTCTCTTTAGTCTCCATAAGTATCAAGTGTGTTATAAAAAGCTGGTTACCTATACAGAATACACCTGCGGTAGCACCAGATGTATCTATATAGTTTAGAAGCTATGAACCACACAATGAGTATTTGATGATGTTAAAGTAGGGCTGGGCAATATGTTGATGTAAGACTAGATATCGTCTTGGATTTCGGATATCGTAATATCGTAAGTGTTGTCATTTTCTGGTTTTAAAGGTCAAGTGTGTAGGATTTACTGTATAATCACAGCAAATAAGAATTATTGTGTTTTCATTACCATAGAATGAGCGGGTCCTTGGCTATGGAGTACACCATATCGCACCACCATGTTTCTACAGTAGCCAAGGACAGACAAATCAAATACTGGCTCTAGATAGGGCTATATGTGTTTTTATGTTGGCCACCAAAGTTAGCAGCCCCTCTGTGACAAGCAATGCTGGAAAAACACTTTTTTTTTTTTAACGTGAAACGGCTTCATTCAGTGTTTTTACCGGTTTAATTTACCAGGTATGTTTGTTCTAAAGAGGAAGAAACCACTACGGATAATTTGGCTCCTGGTAAAAATCTTCCGGATGTCTGGATCTCGTGTTATCAGAGCAAAAAGGTGAGCACACATTAGCAGATGCTGGGCTAGCGGCCAGTCTACGATGAGCCAAGCAGCTTTGGAGAAACACAGTGGCTTAAATCACAGAGTCAGTCTGTTTTGGAAAGGAAGAGACCTCTGTGGATGATTTAGCTCCCGGTAACAACCTCCTGAACAATGAAAACTAAAGGAATTATAACCGGGAGCTCACACTTGGCACATTGGAGAAGTTTCAGCTTGTTGCAATGTGCAGTCCTCACCACTAGATGCCACTAAATCCTACACACTGTTCCTTTAAAGGCAGCATTATAGTAAAGTGGTGTATTTTTCTGAACTTACCGGACTGCTTTAGCTTTTCTGTTTGCCTTTAGCCACTTAGTCATTTTATTCACATCACTGATGATTTTTTTTGTTTTTATGAAAAGTCTATGTGTAAATATTTTGTGAAAGCACCAATACTCAACCCTACAATATTGTCGCAATATCAATATCGAGGTATTTGGTCAAAAAATATGGTTAATATTCGATTTTCTCGATATGGCCCAGCCCTACGTTAAAGCAAATATCACCTAGAAAAGGTCAACGTTCACCTTAGATATCCTCTTCTGCAATGGCTATTATTATTTGCTTTCACATGGTAACCGAGCCATTTCATATCAACTTGAAATTATGACTTATTTGGCTTCACTAGATATTTTTCATGTTTGGTTAGCGGTGTTTTCAGTTTCGGTTTCGACACGGCTCGGAACAAAGCCGCCACGGAAATAAGACGTGACATTACTTTTGACAGTCCCACTTAGAACATTACATATTCACCAGGTTAGAAAAACAAATCCTAAAAATTAAAAAATGCATCGGATGTGTAATGTGTAACAAAAAGTTTAAAAGAAAATTAATGAAAATAAAAGTCACAACAACACGATGTTTCTGCACTTCCGTTGAATACACAAATGTTTTGTTTTGGTCATGATCCACTTTTACAGTTAGCTGCTATCTACCAGTCAAATCACCAGCACAAAATGCCTGCAGTTCAAATATCACATCACCTTTTTTACCTACAGTACGTCTGGCAGAAAATCTCCAAAGTGGACTTTTCTATGAGTTATCAAATTACACATCAAAATCAGCATTTATTTCCCCTCTCTCTTTCTCGTGATCATCTTTGTATAGGGCTAAATGAAACAATCCCAGAGGTTATTCGAAGGTAGTTTGCGGAACAAAAGCTTCTCTTTGTACTAGTTTAAAGTCGCAGAAGACGGACCAAGAGGAGTTTGGCGGCTTCTGTCTATAAGCTATTGGCCATTGCTAGTGTTGGCTTTGGTTTCTAGCTGTTGCCTGTGACTGTTTGCAGGTAGACAAAGCTTTAGAACGAGGAGGTAAGGAGAACAGCGAGAAGAAAAATTATGCGGAAATGCGTTTGTTTTGTAAATGGTGCTTTATACAAACTATTAATTTTCCCCCAACTTAATTTCCAGTTTTTTTTTTTAACTTTTAATCACAAAGAGATAATCGACTGGAAGCCAACTTTTTTTTTTTTTTTTTTTTTTTTTTTTAAACTTTTTTTTCTGGACAGCTGCAACAACAGTCTTGGTACCGCAGTTCCGTTACTGGTGTGATTCAGGGAATGGCATTTACAGTTGGTGGTGTCTAAAATCAGATTTTGAAATTAACGATGTTAGAAAAAAAAAAGAAAGAAAGAAAGAAAGAAAGAAAAAAAGCTAAAAATAATATACTGGTTTTTATAATAGTAGCAACATACAGGCAGTGACACAAATTTCTGAGACTACTCCTGTGCAAATGATAACAGAGCAACAACTTGAATTGAACCAGCAATTGTCTCTAGACATTAACAACTACTGGGGGTTGGATTATTCACAAACATAAAACGTCTTCCTTTTTGGCAGTATATGAGGCCGCTAGCTTTCAACGGAACATGATTTGCTCATTTGTTTCAGGTTTTTTCCCACCATCCGTGAGTCCATCATCCTTGTACTGTATGTGGCCACGCCATCTCTAATGAAATAGGTCTCAAAGAGTTAATTCTTTTTAATCAGACATCTCATGCCTGTCATGTTTGGGGGATCCCAAAGGGCTGCAACAAAGAGTTCCTTTGGACCGGTCTCCAATCCGGATGCATGCTCAATAAATAGTCCCAGTGGTGAGAGAGACAGAGAGAGAGTCAGCTGTGGTTTGCTTGGACTGTGGAGTGGTTTCTAGTCTTGCAGGAGGTCTGTGTGAGAGAAACAGTGCGGCTGGGTGAGGGGATACGTCGGCCAAAAACTGTATCCTAGTCACTCCAGGTCCTCTGATAAGTTCCCTTCCTCCAGCTCCCGGTCGTCGTCCAGCTCTGGACTGTGATTGGCTGTCGTCACCAGTGACATCGGACAGTCCTCGTCATCCATGTTAAGTGGCTCCTCCTTCACGTGAATGGGTGGCCTGTGGCACAATCACACAGCCGATACATGTTAGATTTACATGTTTTATGACGAATTCCTGCAGCCAAGAGCACTTGTTTGACCTTGTGTAATTTTTATGTGCACAAACAGTTAGAAAATTGTTAATATTACATCTATAAAATAATACTATGTAAAAGAGACAAAGGATTTCTGTAAATGAAATACACAATGCGGTGCTCAGCTAGCAGACAGACATTTTGTTGTATCAAAAAACAGGCGTGTAACAGCCATTACATGCATTATCTAGTGAAAGTAACAACCATGTTGTTTGCGAGACGCTAATTCGACATGATGCCTCACGTCTACTGTAAGTAAGCGCATGAAAATTGCATGAAAAACATGGCCCCTGTAAGGCCGATAAGCTGTGATGTTCCAGACATGTTTGGCATTTAAAAGTTTACTGATGACACCAGGTTGAAATACATGAAAAAGGAAAAAAAAGGGGGGAAAAAAACAGGCCACATGATAAATAATGGAGAATTTCTCATCCCTGAGCCCCCTGGAGCAAAGGCAGAGGAGAGGCTTTTTTATCTAGTTAATAGAAAGCGCAGCCACTCGTTAATATGCAGGGGCTGTGCATGTCGCTCCTCAAGAGGAAAAACCGGCAGCTAGGTTCTGCCATTAATCAACTTCAGCCCCGGCAGTTCGCTCGGACACCATGATACATGTTTTTAACTCTAAATGGATGAATATCTTTAGCCACTGTCAATAAGCGCTGGGCAGGAAGCAGCAAGCGGCGCAGCGAGCAGGACGCCTCTCCCTTCAGAACAACAGAGGAGTGGGCGGAAAAAAAAAAAGTGTTGGGCGACTAAAAAGAATAATAATGCTGTCACACATAAACAAGGCATAACATGATCTGGGGCCCTAGTCGGGGAGAGGGGTTTGTGCCACGATGATAAATCTGACAAAACCTAATTATTTCTGACACATCGGATGCATCAGAAAATCCCCCTAGACTTTGAAAGAGGAGAGTGGGGAGAGGAGAGAGGGAGACTTATCAAGTGGTAGTATGTTAGGACGCGTCTCATAGCCTCTCTCCTGGGTTGCCTTCATCAGTGGAAGGTGGTGGTGGTGGTGGGGGGGGGGGGGGTGGGCCTTTGAATTTGAAAAGAATTTTAAAAGGTACAGATGACTTTAATATTCAGAGCCAAATACTGTAAATTAATATTCTGATGTGGTGGGATGAAGAGAGGAGGCTGATCTGAGCAGGATGCAAGCGGAGCAATGAATATTTCTGTTTCTGCCCCTCAGATTCACAGAGGCAGTGAGAGGCGGGAGAAAAACACCTCGGCCAAGAGGTTACACAAACAGAAACACGAGCTCTGCTCCGTTTGGACAATACTCAGTTTACTAAATAAATTATTATTTTTTTTTATTACCAAGTAAAGTCAATTCTGTTGTTTGTTTGTTTTGTGAAACACAGTATAATCACATTATACTTGTTTTTACTTCTTTATAATCACACCATACTCATATTTATTTCCTTAATGTCAGTTAATGAAACCCTTATAGGTAGGGCTACAATGATTAATCGATTAGCTGTCATCTACGTATTAATCTCCAACTAATTTGATAATTGATTAATTGGTCTGAGTATTTTTTTTTTTAAGGAAAACAAAAGTCGAAATCTCTGATTCCACCTACTTAAATGTGAATATTTTCTTTTTTCTTTTTATTCCTCTGCGATGGTCAACTGAACATCTTTGGGTTGTTGACAAAACAACATTTGATGATGTCATCTTGGGCTTTGGGAAACACTGATCGACATTTTTCACAGTTTTCTGACATTTTATAGATCAAACAGCATATCGATTAATTGAGGAAATAACAGTCAATCAACCGACAATGTAAATGTTTGTTAGTTGCAGCCTGACTTATAGGTGCAAAGAGGTCCAATCTCCTTGTGCTGAAACAATTATAAATGCAGAAAATGCATCAACAACAGCCTTGATATTATATCATTTATGGAGCGAAAATGCCAATCATGTGTTTACAGCTTTTAAAATATGGGTGTTGGCTTCATATTTTTAAAAAATATTTGTGTTTTGGACTGTTGAACGTTGGTTTTATATGGCATTTTATAAACTAATTGATAAAATATTTGCGCTAAATATTTTACTACTTTGTTTTACCTAAAAATTCAAACCGCCTTCACATTTACATTCTAAAACTTTACATACATAGATTCATATGTTTACACATAATGAATTTATTTGAAAAGGATTCATGGGTAACAGTCTGTCATCAATGTTGTGTACTGTACTGTTTATTGATGGGTTAGTTTTTCTAAACTTTTTTTTCAGAATAGGCCTATTTATCTTTGCTAATATTATGCTGGATTCATGTTAATATGTATATATTTTAATTCTTGAAAAAAAAAAAAAACATCGAACAATTATCAAACACAAATTTGGTGCCCAAACACCCCTCCCCCGCGGTAACTTGAAAGACCCCCTGCTTTAAGTCCCTTTCTTTGGCCTTTATAAAGCAAGAATACAAACATTTAATTGATGGTTATAAAACATTATAATATAGTTGTACTAGTATTTTTAAGCAATTATTCATGTACAGTATTTGCCAACAATTTCATATCATGATAACTGTGTTTTATTATATTGTCATTTATATCAACCTTTTCTTAAATGTATATACTGCTCCTCTGTTATTCTGATGTGCAGCTTGTGAGGTGTTTGTGTGGCTTTGAGGACAGAAAAATATGCAGGACCATATTCACAGGCCTGAGCTTTCTGACACTTTATTAAAATATGTGGATGAGCCATTTAGTACTTAATGGCTAGCTGCCATTATTGAGTCACTCAGGAGTAAACGCTGGACTTTGCGGTGTAATAAATACGAGGTGCTCTGTGTGTGTGTGTGTGTGTGTGCGCTCGAGATGCCTGCTCTCACATCAATTGGAGATTAGCACCAGCAATCATGCAGAGGTATGTCAGGGATGCAAATAAGGTCATTAGTCCACGGGCCTAATGGTAGGTTGGGGGACAGGAGAGGTGGTGTGGCGGAGGAGGGGGGACTGGAAAGATGGGTGAAGGCAGGGGTGAAGACTGGGGGGGGGGGGGGGGGGGGCAATCAAAGACATTCATAACATCTCACTGTGATTCATTAACAAAGAGGGGTGGTCACCAAACAATTAGATGTGACAGCACAAGACACAGCTGATAAAATAGAGTGATATTACATAGATTTTATTGGCTTTTATTCGAGTGCAGCGCTACGTCGGTTTCTAGGAATAAATATTCTGCTCTGGTCATTTTGTGTGAAGTTGCTAATTTACGCTGGAAACCCTGATTTTACAGTTGCAGAGTCTTTCCTGGTTTACAGTGCTACTTCTTTTAAGCATACCCCTTAGGGTGTACACCAGCACGTGCATACACACAAGTGCAAACGCACGCGCGCGCACACACCAGGCATGGCCTGGGGCGATCTGGTTCGCGGTTAAGCAGATAGCATTAACCTTCAGACGTTGCGGGGAAAGAGGGGTTTGTCTAATTGTTGGATTGACTTGGTTGTGCTGAGGAGTCCTCTCCTGAGAAAGGCCTTCAAGGTGATGTACTATTTAGTTTAGTGCTACAAGCTACTCCATTATTTAAACAACATCCTGGAAAAAGCCGGTCGTGAAAAACACATTTCTTCCATTTTGAGGTTGTCGTGGCTGTGTAAAGGCAGGCGGTGATGGAGGGAGGGAGGGATGGATGAATGCATCTGATCCTCCCGTAGCCACTCATGTCAGTGTCAAGGCGGCGTGGCCAGAGAGAAGAGAAAGCAAGCGAGGAAGAAGGAGAAAGTCAATGCTGTCCGGTTACTAAAAGTTAAATGACCTGGGGGAGTGGTAACACTGGGATTCTGTCTAGAGCTGGGCAGATTTGCTCCACTTAACACCCCATTTCAGAGAGGGGTAAACACGTCCAAATAGATTAACGTATAGACGTCTGGTAGGGCTAACCAAACGCTGCTTTCCTCTCACAGATACACTCCGAGAGAGGCATGGAGCCTGAGTGCATCCTTTCTCCATTACAGGAGTGGTTAGCTGATGTTGGCTGACTTTGCAACATGAGCTTTGATGGACAGTGGAATCATTAATGTGTAATTTCTGTATGTTTGTGCCAGAATGTGCCTTGTGAGTGTTTCCCTGCATGCCACTTTCACCACAGCGAGGGCTCACGCAGACCTGTGTGACATCACTGGCTTCAGACATTCCTGAAACTCACGAGATTAATTTTAAAAAAAAAAAACACTCTCTTTCTCTCTCTCAGCTCCATTAAAACGAAGATGGGAAAGAAGGGGAGGGGGGGGATTTTTAAAGTAATTAATGCTACACTTGCTCAATATTAATAGGAACAGTCTTGCATAAAATATAGCAGCTAAACCCCTATAATGCAGACAGTGGTGTAATTAAAGAGGAATGTGTAATAGAGCCTATTTATAGAATTAGAACTAACTGTTATCCAAAACGTCAGGCTCACCTCAGGTATTAGCACAGTGCCACTGAAATTATTAACACACGAGACAGAGGAGAGAAGTGTGCTTATGATACAATACATAGTGGAAATTGAACCTTGCCCTCGGGTCATGGCATACTGAGAACATACTGGTGTCGTGGGTTAAATATCAGGCAATTAAACTAACAAAGGGCAAAAGGACAGCGAGTGAATTCGGTGTAGGAGTGGAGGTGGGGGGAGCTGAACATGTGCCTGCATTCTCAGATAGGTACTGTGAGATGTGTGACGCAATTATCTCTTAAACACCACAGTGAGTGAATATGAAGGGATTCTGGGTTAAAGGACAGTGCGTGGTTTCTTATTTTTACTTGACTTTTATTTTCACATGACTAGTTTTTTAAAATAATTATCAAATAAAGCCAAATAATTTTGCTTTTTTTTTTTGCGCTAATTATCAGTAACATTCATGCTTGTGTGTTGCTGCATACAGTGCACACATAGATGCAGTATCAGCATCGGGAACTCACATGTGTCCTGGTGGGGAGTATCCGGGGCTGCTGTGTCCGTTGGTGTCCAGGTGGTCGAGTGAGCCGTTGAGACCCTCGTGAGCTGACTGCAACAGGGTGGGGGGACTGCCGCTCAGCGTGCCTGGGGGGCTGCCGCCCAGCAGCCCCGGTGGACTCCCTCCCAACAGCCCGGGTGGACTTCCGCCCAGCAGCCCGGGTGGACTTCCGCCCGCCAGGATGGACGGGTCTCCGCCGAGGAGGCCGTGGCAGCCCATTGGGCCCGTGGAGCTGCTGTTCATGAGGCCGGGGGTCCCCAGCAGAGGCAGGGAGGTCTCCGCCAGGGCAGCCTGCGGGAGAGACGGGAGAGGAGGAGAAATATTGAGGATTACAGTTTGAAGGACGGTTGGTGAGAGGCAAGCTGCAGGTGGGGGGTGTGGAAAATGGGACAATGAGAGAATGCTGGAGCTTTACATGAAGGCTGAGGGCTGAGGGAAGATGGAGGACGGATATGAGGGCATAATCATGTCAAAAAAGGTTCAAGAGTGTATTGGAGGCAGGTGAGGTGTATGGAGAGAGTGATGCAAGAGGAAAACATGGCAGGTGAGGGAATGAGAAGATTTAACGCAGTAATTATTGAAACACAGTTATCTCACACTAAACTTTTTTTATTCTGTTGCAGGCTATTTTTCCCCCTGTGACACCCCGCTGATGACTGCCTCCCCCCAGCTGCCATTCATATGCCCTTGTGTGGTGTGGCTATTAAAAAAAAAAAGTCCCCCAAAAACTTTACCTCCAAATAATAAAAACTCCTGACACTTTCGCCTGCTGCGCATTAAAGTTATATACAGTGATTAAATTTTTAAAGTTTTTGCCATGAGCACCTCGCCGGCGTACACTATGAAGCCAAATCATTTATGACAGCTTAGATAAATATTAATGCACATGCCCTTGCATTTGCACATGCCACTATCAATCTAGGGTCTGCTGCCACAGCTGAAAGAAGGGGGAGAAAGAACGGAAAGAAAGAGGGAGAGTTGCTTCCTGATTCGACCACAGGGTGGCCTTCTGAGTCTGACGGTGTACAGGAAAGAGAGGGAGGGAGAAAGAGAGAGAGAGAGGAGATACAGAAACACACGAGCAGAGAAAAGAGGCAGAAACCTGAGTTATAGAGAGAAAAAAAAACTTGCTTGCTCTTATAAGTGCGAGTGCTAATGTGGAGCCCTATTGTTCACAGCAACCACACTCATTCAGTCACTCAATTGGTCAATCAGCCAGGCAGTAGTCCTGCCTGTCAATCAAACAAACAGGCAGCTGGGGAGTCTCTGAGGCGTTTGGTTCATACCTGTAAGCTGGCATTTAGTGCAGTTCCGTAGCCAAGACTGGAGGGCAGGTTCTTGACAAGTGATGGGCTTCTGGATATGATGTAAAGAAAGAAACAAACAAAAAATAAATTAGTTCACACTGTGACTTGATTTGGACATAATAATGTTATTAATTTAAACAGAAAATATAGCAGGAAGACATTATTATACATGAAGAAAGAAATTGGGAGAAAAAGAGTGTGTTTAAAAAAGAGGGCTGAATTTGGGCCCTGTGATCCCCTGTGATCCTCTGGGTGTCATTGACCTTCAGAGCTAGATCTAAGGAGGGGTGACAGAATTCGTACCCTGTGATCTTCTGCGACCTGCGTTTCTGGTACTCCATCTCATCTACCGTCCACACCGCCCCCTTCACGTTCTCCACGCGCACAAAGCACTTGTGCAGACTGAGGTTGTGGCGAACGGCGTTCTGCAGAGAGACAAGATGACACCCAGGTCAGAGGGATGAGGTAAAAATGAATCATATTCATTTATTAACCTTCAAGAAAAAAAAAAAAAAAAAGACAGACGGAGGCTTGGAAATTGATTTTTTTTCTTGCATTTTGAAGAAATTCTTAACATTCACGCACCATTGATTTAATTAGTAAAAATTGAGTGAGAGCGAATGCTCTTACAAGTCCTGCACACAGTACATATCAATCAGAGTAAGTAGGCTAAAAGGAGGTAATCAGCATAGCGAATGGCTTATGGTGGTGACAGAAGTGGTAATGCCGGCCTTGATAATGGTGATGTCAGTAACCCTTTCTGCTCCAGAAAAGCATTTCTCTTAATGGACACATCGCTTTAAAGATGACAGTATTGCAAGAAAAAAGACAGTCATCAGGAGGCCCTCGTGTCAGTGTGTGTGTGTGTGTGTGTGTGCCTGCAAGAATAAGGAGGATTAAGGTGAACTGTATCTGACATCTATATGTCCAAATATCCTCCATGTGGTGTCACATCTGGTGTTGAATACACGCTTACATGACACAATTATCTCTCCTCTGTCTTATCAAAGCTGTATTTAAATTAAAACAGGATATATCTTTCACACAGTACACCAGTAAGGTGTTTTCATTAATTACAAAATAAGGCAACCTATAGAAAAAAAGCCCTCTTATATTACTATGACCATAATTAAAACATGCATCAGACTCTACAAATAATAACCTTGGCTTTAATATCCCTGCCTCTCATATTTATCATCTCCCTAAGCTTGGTGTGTACTGCTCTTTCTCCAAGAAAAAGGGATTCAAAAAAAAAGAGAAAAAAACTCATAAGCAGATCTCGCATCTGACCTGAAAATCCCAGGATTTGATTGATCTTAATGCCCATGGCTCTGAATATGATAATTTTAATATTAATGAGCAAATGAGCAGTTTTATTATGCATGCTATATAGTTAGAACTAATAAGCTTCTGGGTGAGAGAAAAAGAGAGAGAAAGGAAAGTGGGGTGGGGTGTGGGGGGGCAGATCCCTCTTTTGAGCTGATGAGACCAAGCTGAGATATTAAACTACCTTTCATTTCTTTCTTTCTTTAGTTTCTTTTTTTTTTTTTTTAAACAAATTCTCTCCGTTAATCAAATGACAAGCCCGTCGCTGATCATCCCACTAATGCTTACAAAGGGAATTGTGGCGCTGTGGGTGTAAATAGATCACCTTGGTTATTGTGCGGGCCGGGAGACAAGATATTTCTAATGTCATTGTGATATCATTGCTTTTCAAAAGCAGCAAGAGCTTTTTTTTTAAAAAACATTTAAAATGCCACATATGCATGTGGTTGTGTTGTTCTGTGCTGCAAACAGCCTCTGAGAAACACATCTTGTCATAACATTATTACGCAGCAAAACACGGCGCGTTACTGTACCTAACAAACTGGAAAAGGGCACAGATCTTTTTGCATGCCCTCCTGAATTGGTGATCACACGCCCATGTGCTCATTTGCATCCCAAATCCAAATTAATTCACTTTGCTAAATCTAGTGCTGCGCCACGTCTTGCATACTGATGAGCGGCTGGTCGAGTTTTCCCTCCAGTCCTCTGTGCAGCCACAAAGGCTAAAGGCGGCTAACGAATGACGCGCAGGGGCCACGGGATGAAACACTGGAGACAGTGACGCTCGGCGAGGCTTTCTTTATCAGCGCGCAGACACACTTCTGGTGAAAACCTGCTGCTGGGAAAGACATTTTTTACCATCTTTGTGGAGGCAGACAGGACAATAAAGTTGTAGGGACAGATATACAAATGGGCCCTTTTGTGTGGGTAAATAAAGAGCGCTCCCTCCATGACAGGCCAATTCTCACTGTCCTCCCTGCTTTAGTTCCACGTGAACACACCCTTAACCCCTCTCTTAGACACAGTTTATGTGTTTGTACATGGGAGCGCCTGCGAGCGTGCATCTCTGGCCTGCCCCCCCCTTCAAACAGCTGAGAGCTGGTTAACAGGCAAACAGCCATCTTTCTTCCTAATTAACCAATGATATGCGAGAGAAGGTGGTTTCAGGAGTAGGAGGTGGGGTGTCTCTCTTAACAAAAGGTGCTGATGATGGAGTGGCTGCTGTATAATTAGTGCATCACAGCCCTCTCCTCTCCGCGCCAAGCCTCCGCTATTAATTGCACCAAATTAGAAAACGATATCTGAGGCAGAATAATTCCTTCGGCTGTCATTTCCAAACAGAAAAGGCGGAATGGCGGAAAAAATAAATAAAAGGGAAGAATGGGCTCTATTCAAGAGGAAGGTTAGAAAGAAGGGGAGAGGAGTGTGAATCACTTGCTGCTGGGTAAATATATGCTTTCTAAAGGTTTCTGACTCCAGCTAGAGGAAGGAGTAGTCTTTACTGTAAGAGGAGTGAAAGGGCGCAGCGAGGTGGAAGTGGAGGTGGAGGGTTGCGCGGGGGCCGAAGGTTCATCAAGGTTACCTTCCAAGTTGCAGCATTGCGTCTGAAGTAGGCGAACGTGCGTGTGAACCAGCTGTAGATTTCATTAAGCGTTAACTGCATGTCGGCAGAGTCCATGATAGCCTGAAATGAGATGACATCAAATAATGGTTTACTAACGAGACCACGTAACTGACACACACACACACACATACACACACACCAACGGATTGCGAGAGCTGCCATGATTCATGCAGCAATTAATTTTAATCTAATCAGGCAAAGTTAATTTATTTCCCACTCACCTGTCTTATGAGGGTTGCATAAGTAAATGGCGGTCTGACATCTGCGTTCTTATAAAACTCGTAGTTTGGGGCAATCTCTGGAAAAATAAATACTGTGTCACCACCTGAAATAATTGGTAAATTTTTATTCCTTTAGGTATTGAATTTACTCAAGGTTTCATCAAATTAAAAGGGGGGAGAGAAAGGGGGGGGGGGGGGGGGGGACAAAGAGGACAGGGGTGGGGGGTGGGGGGTTAGAGGGGGCACATCAAACAGCATTTTC
>NC_065528.1:10350114-10432622 GCF_006386435.1 Epinephelus moara
GGGGGGGGGGGACAAAGAGGACAGGGGTGGGGGGTGGGGGGTTAGAGGGGGCACATCAAATCAGCATTTTCTATGTCTAACAAAATGCATTTTTAATTAATCTCTCTCGTGAGAGATCTTAAACACTAATACATCCATAAAATGAGATCCGTGTAGTTAGTTAGGGTGAAGTTGAATAATTTATGTGTCTTCACACTAAACACAGAGAGAGTAAATATAAACATCAAAGACGGACCGTTTAAAATGCAAAGCTTAACACATGGAATGTCTTAATGTAATAAATATTGTATTTTTTCACCATTATTTGAACTTAATTAACATTCATGTAATATTTATGCACAGAGGAAGTTCTTGTCTATTTACATATAGAGTGATTAAACACAGGCTTGCTTTTATAAACCCACCAGACGTCTCACATTGGTAAGACCAACAAGCCTCTGTGGTTGTGTGCGTGTGTTTCTGTCAGTGTTCATGTGTGTGTGTGTGTGTGTGTCTGTGTGTGTTAAAAAAAGTACCAGAATACCATTATGGGTTGAGTACTATTAATAGTGCAGTGTTCAGGGCTGAGGCATCACATGTAATTTGAAATTACAACAATATAGTGTCATTAAATATGAATGGAAATTCAGTTTTAAAGGGAGAAATCTGTGTTAAGTCAACAAATTTTGAGTTGAATTTTAATCCAAGACATGATTCAAAAACAGACCAGACTGTAAGCTACATTAAAATCTAATAGCTTAATGTCTTTATTTATCAGTGTATGTGTGCAGCACTCAATTTAGGAGGTGAATTTCCTCACAATAAACACTGTCATGTTGTGAAGAGATCTGCTTGAAGATGAGCTGTGCTGCTGACCCAACATGTGTATGTCTGTGTCATGTGCAGTGCTGAGTAGTTGGTCCTACCTGACGACAGAGGCATGGAGTATTTGTCCGAGTGGCGTCTGCGCATGGCTCCCATGCTGGGCACGTTCGCTCCTCCCAGTACTGACGGCACCTGGGGCATGGCGGCCATGGGTGTGATAGGTGCTGTGGGCGTGGTGGGGGTCTGAGGTAAGTTGGGGGGTGATGCCGAGGGCAAGTTCTTTGACATGGTGACGCTGGACACCAAGTTGAGCTGGGGCGGAGGAAGACAGATTGTGGGTGGAGAGCGGGGAAAGAGACAGATACGAGTAGCAGGGAGGAGGGAGGGAGAGAGGAAGGCATTATTTTGTGGTTTCTCTGACAGAGCCGAGTGTCTGCTCTCCTCCTCTCTAACACAGCTGTGTTTCCACTAACAAGGCTCGTGGAGAGGAGCCAGCCCATCTCCACTAATTACAACCACCAAATTGTATCATAAGAATTCTAATTAGAGCACGCTGTTCAAGATTATCCAACGATCAGCCTCCGTGTTATCCCGGCCCCATCTCTCTTTATCTCTCTATTTATCACTCCCTCCCTCCCTTCCTGCCTCCCTCCTTCTCTATCTCCCCCACTACAACAACCCATAATCCTTTCACACTGAGGCAATGAGCTGGTAAAACCTTGTTTGCTGTCGGTCTGAACTGGGATACAGAGGTTATCTGACCCTGGTCCAGAACCCCAACCCAACTCATGACATTATCTTCCACTTTGAAAGGGTGAACTGAACTTTGTATTGTGGGCTTATAAAAGATATTGGCAGCAACTCCAAGTAAGAGTGGGCGAAATGGCCCAAATCTTCCATTATTATTATTTGTATTGGTAGTTTTACATCACAGTAACGGTAAATATATCACAATACAGTTATTGTTCTGTGAATTCAGTGAAGAAATGGTTAAAAATAACCATGCTCTACTTCATCGCATTGAAGATTATTTTCTTCTTTTGTTTGCAACTTCCATACAAACAAAAAACTGCGTTATGTGAGACAACAATTCAGCCTGAAAACAGTGAAACTAAAATTATTTCAAAATGGGAGCTTTAACGGAATGCTACACCCGCAACATGACCATCTGTATATCAATTACTCGTCCTGTGTTACCTTGAATTTGTGAAGAAAACTTTGTTTCTCTTGCGTGCCTCCACAGTGACGGGGAATCCAAAAAGGCGTACAATCTTCATGAACTGAAGTAAATGGGGGCAGCTTTTAATGACAGCCAAACTATATCAAATCATCCATTTACAAACACTTACACAACTCCTGCAGTACACATCACTACAAACAGTCTCCTGCACAGCCGAATAGTGTCCCTGGGCACATGTATGCATTTAAAGTCTGCTCAAGCGGAGCTCATACGCACATAAATGTCCATAACGTTTTGGCAAAACGCATGTGTTCAGAAGAACTGAGCATGCAGCTGTACAAATGAGACTTGTATTATACTGCACAAGTTGTGTAAAGGTTTGTAAATGGATGTTTTGATGTAGTTTTGCTGTCGTTAAATGCAGTCCCCAATGACTTTAATTCATGAAGAATATTAACCTTTTTTGGATTCTTCGTTCACCATGGAGGCATGCGAGAAAAACAATGTTTTCTTCACAAATTTAAGGTAACATGGTGAGTAACTGATGAACAAATGATTATTTTGCAGGTGGAGTATTCCTTTAAGGTTCCTGAGAACATGTCTGCCCAGATAAGTTACCTTGTGAGGCAGCAGCATTTGCAAAATCAGGCAAGAATGCAACCCTGGTTTGCTACGTAGTCCACCCCTAATAAAGCGCCTGTGGTGGAAACACTTTTGCCCAATCTCTACCGGTGGACACATTTCAGTCATCACACAGTATATACCATCATATCGCCAAACCCTAACTCCACCTCAGCCATGAGTCCTTCTACTTTAAGTGGAACCAGTAAATGTGCAGCGGAGAGTGATAAACAGTTAACTGCTTATTCATAGTAGACTAATACTGATCAAACTGATAAAACATCATCAACAAAACAACTGGAAGTCACTATTACAGCTGCAGATGATTCCTCCTTGTATAACAAGTGGTAAAAGTTCTGTTCTTTCCCTAAGGTTGAGAAGACAAGTGAAAAAACCCTGCGTGTACAGTTATGCTGACTCCAGACACACTCGCATTCACTCTGTCTTTGTCTCCTCCACTCCTTCAACATTAGGGACCAGAGAGTGCTCGTCACCTCTGGCACGAATGCCAACTGTGCTCGCTAATCGTCCGGCTTCTCCACCACTTTTGCGTTTGCTTCCCAAATCTCATGTGAGAGGCTCTAACCGACTGGAAAATTCCTAACTGACCTTTTAGTCTCTGCGCTAATTTAGTTGGAATGGTAATGACATCGTTACATATTCAAACCAAATTGCCTTAATTGTGAGTCTACAAGTGGAATGCATTCGGTGCGAGAGTTTGAATTAAAACCGACTTGAAAGAAGGGAGGGAATGTGGGGCCGAAGGCGCTGAGAGATGGAGGGGCGAGGGCTGAGGAGAAGGTATCGGCGGTCATTTGTGGCGTGTGTTGATAAATACGATAAAATGTCAAGTTTGAGAGACTCCGGTGGATGTAGGGGTTTTCAGATGATAATTATATGCCCACTTAGCTGTAATGAGCTGCTACAGTGATGGGCTGGGACAAGGGCTGGCTGCATGTACTGTACAGGCCTCTGCTGAGTGCAGAGAATGAGGATGAGAGTTGGGGGGGTTGTAGAAAGTATAGACATGTTGATATCAGTGGGACTGATTGATACCACACAGTCAATTCATACATCATCTAACTAAAGCCTTATGAAGGACAACCCATAACACAAACACACACTTGACCACTATTATTAATTCATTTCATGGAAGTATGTCATGTGCAAATTAACTCAAAGTGGTTTTCTTCTTAACTGTGTTTGTGTAATGTGTTCATTCCCTGCATCCTGCTACATCCTGCACCCAAACCAGACACTGAGCTGTGAAATACCACCAGCCTTTCCCTCAACACACTCACACACTGTACGGCAGGAAACACCACAAAATATGCAAACTAAATTCAAAATAAATGCCTTTCATGTGTGTGTATGGGCATGTATATTTATAATGTTAAAACATAATTTCCTGTCCTTTTTTGCCGCCTCTTCACCTACGAGACACGGCAACAAGCGTGACATGTTTGCAGGCGTGCAATCCCGTTTTTTTTTTTTTCAAAATAGAATTGATTACAGTCAAACGGATGGAGAAGTGAGCACTTTGTCACCCCTTGCTCATCTGAATACACACCCAAGGTTGAGAGCAAGAGGGAGAAAGAGAGAAAGAGAGAGAGAGATCTTATTATTCAGAACTTGCAGCCTTGCTAACTTTGATTCTCATCCATCCATGACATGGCCAAAAGGTAGCATTTAATGAAGTGCAATTCAGAGAATAAATGGGGTCATATTGGAGACAGTGCACCGGTGTCTTGTATTCGTCTGGCACTGGTTCTTTCGTGGGCTTCACTAATGAAAAAATAGGACTTACTTCCAGCCCTGATAGGCTAACATGGACTATTCATATTTATCAAATGTCTCGGCTGCTTCTATCCTGCTCCTGTGATTCTTCTGAGTGTAAATCCAGGCTGCCATTTGAAATCCATCCATCAATCTACACACACATGCATGTTTGTTGCCTGCACAGAATCTTTATCTTATCTCCCCTTACAAAAAAACAAAAAAACAACAAAAAACGGGGGAGCCTTAAAACTGAGGACTTAACTGTTCGTTTAAGAATTCCTTCTGAATTGCCCCCACCATCAAATGCAATTAGCTGCTCTTTCATGTGTGCTTTATGTAATGCAATACTTCATTAGCATCAGTCATTCATATTCAGGCATGGATTATAGGCTGCAAATTCTTTATTGGACGAGATGGAACCAAGCTGCTGGAGTTTTGAAGATTAAAAAAAAAAAAAAAAAGCTACAGAGAGAGAGAAGGAAAGAGAGAGAGAGAGAGAGAGAGAGATTGAATAATAAAAAGGGAGTTTGATTCCTGATGGAATTATGGGATAATTATGCTATCTTGTGATTATCTACATTCTATGATGAGAGGTGATGAGGAAAATTATTCTATTGAAAGTAGGCACTTACTAAGCAGCAGGAACACACTAACAATATTTTGCTCTCAAATATTTCAAAACGTCCAAAACTGGGAAGAAATAATGTTTGCAAAAATGTATCATCGTAATATTAAATTCAAATGCTGGGTTGGGAGAAATGCATTTATAATCAATCAAAAAGTAAAAGGCGACAGAAAGAAAAACGCAGAATTTTCTGTCTTCTATGACCCCTTTCACAATTTTGGGTTTTATATATTTTTTTTCTGTGACCAATTTCAGCAGCCCTGCGGGTATTTATGTCAACATCACACCATCTTCACCACTCAGCTGTAATTTTCAGGTGTTTGTTGTTAAAATGACATATCTTCTCCTCTCTCATTCCATGTTGGAGTGCCGCTGCGGCCACTGAGCCAAACAGTCATCAGCAGCCAACAGGTTGTTTTGGCTATTATATCTATCACAAAGAAATGACCCTGCATTTTAGCCAAGGACTCTGCCGCTTTGCCGTCTAATACACTTCCAAACTCTATTGTCCTCTCACGCCGCACAATACCTGATAAGGAGCAGATATAACTCGGTATTACAAATCCCATTCCCCCCTTTCATCTTCTGTCACTCACTCGGCACAACTGCCGGCTGGTTAAACTGTTTCATTTTCTGTGTGGGGGCCTGTTTATGGTAGCCGGAGCAATATGCACTCACTGGTTTGGGAGATGACTTGGGTTCCGAGGGCCGCATGTGCAAGTGGGCCATCATCGCCTGAAGACGCTCACGTTCTTTAGAAAGCTGTTAAGAGAGGAGAAGAAGAGAGCGCATTAGAGTAGATTAGAGGAGAGGAGTGCAAAAAAAGGGAGACAAAGGGATGAGAATAAAGAATATGAGACATGAGATTGGAGTGGCAGAGTGAGAAGACAGACAGATAAAAAAAAGGTTTCATGTGAAGCGAGTGAGGAAAAGCTCTGCTGGTGATGTAAGGAGAATCCGAGCGGCTGGGGGGAAGGAGAGGGTGCAGACAGGTCAGGCAAAACAAATAGCATTTCATCTTTTTGTCAATAGCAAAATTTAGGTCAGCGAGACTCTGACAGTAACAAGCTAGTTGGGCCATAAATTAGGTGGTCCTGAGTGTCTGCTCAAAGTCCTGTGGACACTGTTAGGGGGATGGAGCGCAGCCAGCAGCTGCTGAGAGGTGAAGGGGTCTTCCAAACAGGGTGCCAGGCGGCCCCGCCTCCCTGGTCCAGTTAGTGGCCCCAGCCATCGCCTATCATCAATCTAATTCACAGGGAGTGACAGGGACTGGACCATGTGAAAGCCTCAACAACCCCCCCCAACACACACACACACCCTTAATATACACACACATGAAGCAAACACACAGGGAAACAGACAAGCAAGTAGGCGTGCACACACACAGAGGTGCACACATACACAGAGCTGGGCCTCATTACTAGTGACGGCTCCCGTGGAAAAAAAAAAAAGAAGAGAAAGAGAGGGATGGTGGGAGTGAAAGAGAAAGGGAGAAAAGAGAAGAGACAGGACAGACAACACAAGCGCACCACTGTAATTGGTCACACTGTAAAGAGCAAGCTTCAATAGCTTTGTGTTTCAATGAAAAACAAAACACAGAAAATGAAATAAATAACATAAATCCTGTTTTTAAAACATGCCAACAGAATTTATTTACTTTTAAGACCAGATGCCTAACAATTAGATACAAACTGTTTATCAGACCAGAAAATAACTAGGCGGGAGGAAATGCTTGACTTCAAGCAGGCCTTAAGATTCTGGTAGAGAGCAAGGGCGAAGGGAGAGAACACTATGATGTACACTTTTGCTATCATATTCCTAATATTGTCACAGCATTGATCTCATTTTATTAACAATGACTTTACATCTGACCCAAAAGATGCGACTGTGCAGAGCGCGCTGGCCTGGTTTCAACTGGCAGACTGAAGATTTCCAGCTGGCACTTTGTTCGAGCCTACTTTAAAACATACGTATCTATTTGTTTCTAAAGGAAGATGGGCGCTTGTCGGCAGTGCTGAGTAATAATGTCGCTCAATCAGCGCTCTCATTATCTAGCCAGCATGACTTCTTAATAAGGTCACGCTCCACCTACTGAAAATAGTTCCCTCCTTTTGAGCTTTCTTCAGGTGCAAAGTGCAGTTAATTAACACAGCAGACCGGGAGAGATGCGCTCGCAATTAATTGGAAAGAAAAAGAGGAAGAAGAAAAAAAAAGAAAGAAAAAGAAAGCAGAGAAAATAAAGCACACGCTTAATTCAATTAAAACAGCCATAATGGCTTTCGTTGTAAGGCCTGAGGATTCCTTTGTTTAGTGGCTTTGTTGAATTCAGCAGGTCCTGCTTGTCTGGGAGTATTAAGCGGACCGCAGTATGGCCTTTCTCTCACTCATGTAACTTTCAAAAAAATTTTGTTTTGACTGGATGATAAGTAACTTGAATGAGAAATGAGTTACGGTAGAAGTTGACAATGGTGAAAATGTAACAATATATGAGGCTTTTTGTTCCAACTCTGCACCGAGGAGAGTTTTCACTCTTTCTTACTTGACAGGAAACTTACTTGTATTTCCAGCTGCTGTACGACTTGCATTTGGACTCTACACTGGGCTGTGCTCCGATCATCGAGGGCATGTTCGCTGTTTAAGTGCCTGGAGGTGGGAGGACACAGACAGACAGAGAGAGATGTTACTCACCATCATTTACTACTATGAGACATGTCAAAGACAGCAGAAATCCTCATTTTCACCATGATCAAAATTGTGGAGGATGATAATTACAGTATCAACTTCACCACTGTTTTGTTTTCATGATAATATTTCTATACTGGGACAATCATCTATAGGATACTGTTAGGCACCATTGTTCCGCTCTGAAATGAGGTAATTAGAAGTAACATGACGGTGTGTGGTGCCATGTTTAACATGACAATAGGCCAGCGCCAGTTTAGATGGCTAACTTCAGTGCCACCCTGAGCGCTGCTTTCTGCAGAGAATAAAAGATGCTAGCCCAGCAGAACGGCTTTGTCTCCTTCGTTTACCGAAAACAATACACACAATTTAACACCGGCAACATTTGACACACAAAAGCAGCTCTTCAACTGAAGGTGCATTATCCCCCTGCAGACATATTAAATGTATCTGGTGTGTTCGCCTCATTAGAAGAAAAAGGCAGCCAGACAGCCATAACAGTCAATGAGGGTTTTTGTCTTGATTGGATTTCGTCTGTAGGACACAAAAGAGCCTCGCCATTAAGATAGACCTTTATTCCTGGTAAAGCACACATATGCAGATACACATACACACACACACACGCACGCACACAAATATGGGGCGAAAAGGGGTTTCTAAAGTGTTGTGATGCTGGGTAATGAGCCTCTATCTAAATGATCATTGGTGACAAACTCACAAAGCAAGCTTTGAGGAGGCATGCTTATGAAATGCCAGAGCTGCCACTTTATCTCCAGTAATTATAGGTTAGCTTGCAGACCCTTCAATGATCATTTACAGCGCTGCCTCCAGTGCATTAGAGGGAGTACAAAATATCTCTCTCTCTCTCTGTCTCTGGCTTTATCTAAGAACACACACACTCGCTTACATTATCATGAACTTGCACAAACACTGATTGGCGCACACACACACACACACACACACACACACACACACACACACACACACACACACACACACACACAGAAATGCACACTCCCCAACACATATTCCTCTATTCTCTTCCAAACCCCTCACTTCTTGTTTATCTGCAATGTGCAAAACAAGAACTCATTGAGCCGGCTTCTCTTGGCCTGCCAATCAAAAGCTGAATAGAACATTTGTAATCACAATAGCTCTGTACCTTTCAATTACACTGCGAGCATTTAAAAAACCATTCCATCTCATCCCTGCTTATACTTTTGTAACCATTTCAGGTCTAATGCTCGGGATATTTTTTTTTTCATTATAAATCAAGAATGAGGTAGCATTAGAGGAAGGAGGGGTGGGGAGTGGGATGGATGAGGGATAGCGGCGGCGAGGGGAGGGACGAACTGGTGGATTTCTCCAGCCCTGTGCCTAATTGCTGTTTCAGAATGCGCATGCAAAAAGGGGGCATTACATTAATCATTTAATCACGTCCCTCGCAGGATGAGGGAACTAATGTTGCAAATACCCTTTTCATTTCACTGCCCATAATGCTATCTTATGCACTTGATGTATGGCGTGTGTCATGAATTACAGCTGCTTCAAAAGCACAGAGTGGGCTGCTCGCTGTCCCTGAAGATACCTCATTACAAAAAAAACGAGAGAGGGGGGGGGGGGGAATCTTTATTAAGTTTGCCTCTCATCGACAAGCAGCTTGTTTTTCTTGTATTTTGTCAATGTGTGTTTGCGCGTGTTTGTGCCAAGGCCTGTCAACAGGACTTGCTCTTCCTCCACACACACACACACACGCCTTCTACCGCTGGCCAGTTAGCAAGGCGATTACAGCTAGATTACTACATGCATTTATGAAATATTCAAATGGCAGCATGTCCTACTGTGCATTAATAATGCCACACAAAGACAAAAAGGAGGAGGATGGGGGACACAGACGGGCAGACTGAAAACAATAATGAAAGAACACCTTATTTACTGAGATGTGGGCAAAAAAGTACTTTGTGGCTCTCTCTCCTCTTCTTTAATTACAAAGCATCTCCTATTTTATCTCCCTCCATCCCTTCTTTCTTAAATTATTTCTATCTTTTATACTCATAAGAAAATTGTCATTACGCTGTAGCTCTGATCCTTGCTGCCTTTTGGTTGTTGTGATTATAAACAAATCTAAATGACCTGTAGGTGAAAATGAACAACAATAGTAAAAGAAAAACAGAGTCAGAGTGACTCATCTTAACTGAAATCATTTAAACATTGATGTGGAGGATACATGTCTCACTGTCAGGCCTGGCTCCTGTTTATGTTTACTGTTCATGCCTCATTTCAGAAGAGCATTGATTTCTGCCTTGAAGAGGGAATTACTCATGTGATGAAGGCCATGTGAGATCAGGGGAAGAAAGCATGGAAATGGAGATTGAGAGATGTGGCAAACGTGGAGAAATCAGAGCAAATAAAGAGACAAAGGGAGGGATAAGGAGAGGGTGAGGGGGGAGGGAGAGGTGAGACACAGACGTTGATAAAGATTTCTTTTTTTTGTTTATTGGATGCTGCCGTTTCTCTCCTCTCCCTAACAAAACATCTCAAAGGTTTTGCCCCACAGCTGTGTATATGAATATGTATAGGCCATCAACGTCCACTAAGGGCCCAATAATAAATCTACTCAAGCCAGCATATATGGATGATACACTTCTGCTAATTGTGTGTGTGTATTATCAGGGGCTACATAGGCCCAGCAGAGAGCGGCAAGTTAGGCCCACTAATGTGCACGTGACACACAAACACACACCAATATTAAATTAAGTCAGACTAATGTACACGCACATATACAAAGAAAGCACCTAGTGGAATGCATAAACAAGTGCATATACACAAGCATGCAAACACACACGCAAACACACACACACACTCTCCCCATGGTGGTGGTGCATAAGTAATGCCCTCCGTTTTAAAGGTCTTGTCACACTGCAGCAGACATGTGGAGGGGTAGAGGGGAGCTCAGCTATCCAGGGGCCAGGGGCCTGCCTGCCTCCACAGTGTGTGTATGTGTATGTGTGTGTGTACATTATATAGAGACGAAGACACTTGGCTGCTGCCTTGTGGGTTTAATTAGCAGTGGGTTACAGACACCAGCGTTCACGTTGGCGGCTGAGCTTGCCATTTTAACATGGAGCCTGCCTTCCTGCCAGTAATAAGGAGAGCAGATGGGTGACAGAGAGTGGAAGAGTTAAGTGTGTGTGTGTGTGTATGTGTGTGTAGGAGCAAGTATCTGTTTATGTGTAGATAAGACTGTATCTTATCGAGGTGGGAGGATATTGATATTTGAGGTGAAAGGGCAAAGTTGGGGGGACGAGACATGAGAAGAAACATCACACTGGATATAATATAATCATGTTTGTTTGTTCTTCTTTAAAGCTTGAAATCAGGAATGATTTAAAGGGATAGTTCAGATTTTTTGAAGTGGGGCTGTATGAGGTACTTATCCATAGAAAGTAAATTACATACAGTAGATGTCACTTGGCACGCCCCCAGTTTAGAGAAGCAGGCTGGAGTCCGATATGGAAGCTAAGCAATCTAATTCTGTGGACGAGTCAGCAACAAAATATTTTTTAGCCACCTAAAAAGGCCCACCTAAAAAAATCAATATCAGTTTGAGTGTACGCTATATTGAGAGCGTTTTCACTGCTTTACCTTAATGTCAAACAATAATTTCCGTCTGGAAATCAAAGCTGTTATATCGCTCTCTTGAAAGCCAAACTCCATTGAGAAAAACAGCAATTTAACATTGCTGAACACAGGAGCTGCTGGTCTACCACTGCCTCATTCAGTGACTTTGTATGTATTGCTCTGTGACTCAAGCGTTTTCAAGGGTCAGTTCGGATTCACCAAAGTCACACTATAACACAAACTAACTAACTGATCAAAGCAGCGGTGGACCAGCAGCTCCTGTGTTCAGTGAGCTAAAATAACGTTTTTTCTCAATGGAGTCTGGCGGCTCTGGCGACTCTTAATATAGCGTACATTTAAAGTGATACTGATGTTTTTCGGTGGACTTTTTTTAGGTGGCTAAAATACATTTTGTTGCTGACCCCCACCCTCAGAAGTACATTGCTTAGCTTATGTGGTGGTACTCCTGCCTGCTTCTCCAAACTGGGGGTGTGCTAGCTGACATTTACTACGGATAACAAACTGACTATGGATAAGCACTTCATACAATCCCACTTCAAAAAATCCATAATATCCCTTTAAATCAATAACTGAAGTGGTCTATACAAGAACTGCACAAAGTAAGTAGGAGGTTTTGTACAGGCATGGCTTTGAACAAGTATGCAAATGATTCATATGAAGTGGTGAAATGTTAAAGCATTAATTGCACTGTCTATTTTTCATGTCTACCATAAAGACTCCCCACAAAAATAGCTGCAGCATATGCACTAATAGCATTTATGTTTCACTGTCTCTCTTTTTCATGTAACTAACACAAATACACACACACACACACACACACACAAGCCCCAACACCCACCACTCAAGAAACATTCCCAAGCAATATTATTTCATTTTGAACTTCAGAGAGCTAATTCAGGGTGCCAGCCACCTCGCGGCTACCTTTTCCAGGTGAGAACACTTAAAAGCGCACTGAAGAGCTATTAAATGCTGATCTTGACAAGTTTCTTCATGCAACAAAACAATAGATGACTAAACGTGTCACCGCCGCTGAGCTGAGCTCCTACAGCGAGCTACGAGACGCCAGCTTGACTTGGGTACCCCCCCCCCCCAAAACCCCCCTCCTACCCCACCTCCCCGCACACGTAACCCACTCCCAACTACCAACATCTAAACTGTCATCTAAATCTGACACCCGCTTTATGTAACCCCGTTTAAACTGTGCCTGCGTGTGTGTGTATGTGCGCGCAGTGTGTGTGTGTAGCCGACTGGCATCTCCGGAAACATTAAAGAACTCCCTCTGACACCGACAATCACTGCTCCAAGGCACGCCACCGAGCAGCCATCTTTGTTCTGATGACGAGTCTGCCTTCTTTGTTGGTGCCTGTTTTTATGTGCTGGCTGGGTTACAGTATAGAGCCAGCCTCTGACTTGCAGGGATGTGTGTGTGTCGGTGTGTGTGTGTGTGTGTGTGTGTGTGTGTGTGTGTGTTGGGGGGTTAGGACGAGGGGGGGAGCTGAACCAAGACACTGTTCTGTTTTGTAGCAGCCAATGTTCTGGCAAGTGTTCTTACAAATACCGTCTGCCAACCTGTGCTCTCGCTTTAAAGTTTGAAATCTACCTGTTTTCTCTCCGCCTGTCTTTCTCGCTCTCTCAGTTTGTCTTTACAACCATGCATCCTTTTGCATTGGCTTACCAGCTTACCGGATTCACAGGCACATCGCTTTATGCGGTGCATCTCTGCCCCTCGCCTAAATAACTGAGCTAAGCTACCTAGACACAGTATCCTTAGAGCACACAGACTTAGGTTTTGTTTGCGTGTGAAGCGAGCGTATAGTGCAGAGGGATAGACTGATGTCTTCTTTAAGTAAGTGTACTGAGGTGACAGGACAAGATATCAGGAAACCTGCTAATCTGACACACGCTTGCCTTCTCACACACACATTTGTTCCCAAGCTGCAAGGCAAACTCTTCCACCTGGACTTGTGCACATGTAGTCCAGCTTGGACAATGCGTCGCACACGGCAAACCGGCTTTCCATAAGCGTGGCTTTCAGAATTATACTACATGATGCCTTTGGATGTGCTGTGTCCTCTGTAGAAAACTGATATTGACATTGACATGTATGTGGCACATTTTCCACAGGGGATAAGCAAACACACTTGTCAGGCAATAGTTGGAACACATATTCACCCCTGATTCATTTAAATCCATCGCCGTCAATTATGGCTCCTTTGAGTGTATTGTATGCGTTGATAGAGTGTGAAAATGCAGCTTAATGTCATGTCTGGCTGCGTCTTTCAAAGACTGGTAAACACTATTTTTATTAGAGTCATTTCATTCCACAGATACACCTTTTAGCTTTAATTCACAAGCTGCTGTAGAATTAGCAAAGAAAAGCCTGACCTAAATCCTACAGCGGCTCCCCCATGGGTGGACTCGTTTCTTGTATCAGTACATTTTTTAGCTTTCTGCAACTTATTACAGTCGCTACTGTAGAGAAATGCATAATTTGGAAAATACGCCGGAACAATGTCCTGATTTCAATAGTTTATGCGAATTCACATGGACATTTACAGCCCGTGAAAAACACTCGCCAGATCGTTATTTCACAGTTAATTACAAATCTAATTAGAATATTCAAATTAAAGCTTTCCCTTTCTTTTCTTCTCTGTGTGAGAGCAGGGAGCCAGGGAAAGAGTGATAGTGAGAGTGAGAGAGGGAGAGAGAGAGACTCTCAGTGAGTGGCAATGTGATAACCTGTAATCGGCAGTGCTGCAAACACCTTCTTCCTTTGATGTCCCCCCACTAACATCCTGGCAACAAAGCCGGCCAATTACAAATGAGCTAATTAACTAAATTGTTGATGGAGCATGAAGAGTTAATTCGCTCTGGCGCCTGCACCATGACAACAGTGAATGGGGGCCTTTGTTGTGGAGGTAAGTGTGCGGCCGTGCGAGTTGCCATTAGCTTTTTGACGCTTTTTCACAAACCTATCAGGCCCTTCCACGCCAGGAAGGAGATTTGTTATGGATCAGAGTTGGTTTGAATCCTGGGCTGCCAGAGCTGAACCCTGTCAACTGGCTGTCTGGGAGGTCAAAATGCGCTCTTTGAAAGGCAGTGATGTTTTCTTTGTTAGGCCCCTCTGTACCCGCGGAAAGGGAGAGGACTTTTTGTGTGCTTCACAACAAAATAGATATTAGCTTCTTGTACAGACACACAAAATCCCACATGGTGTTAACAGGGAGAGGTGAGTGAGACATCTATGTCACTGCAGTGTGCTCTTACTTCAAAAACTGTCCAAAGTCCTCGCAGATGTTCTCGCAGCCGGGCCACTTACACACGCCGTGACCGTACAGGGGGTGGGTCCCTCCGCTTTCTTCATGTAGTGAACTGAAGGAGAAAAAAAAGAGAAAATAAGCAAACAAGACAGCAAAAATGAGGGAGGAGGGAGTAAGAAGGGAAGGGTAGCCTCGAGTTCATCTCAGAATCTGCAGAGGCTTGAGGTTTGTGTATGTTAGGTTATAATCAGTAAGAAAGGGGTCAAAACAGGTCAGTTCAGTTGAACTGTCCAAATACCAACTATAGGGAGGAGAGGCAGAGTGAAAGAAATCCAGAAATCATGACCTGGTTACACCAAGATAATCCACAGACCTTGTTGAGCGCAGTGTCATGTAGGAACTAGTTTTTCTCTGCTGAACTGCATCTGCCAACCGAATCACTGTGTAGAAGGAAGTGTGCATCTACTCATGGATGAGAGACTCATGCTCTTGACAGTGCGAGATGTAAACACAAGTGATGTCCTCCTCAGTTTCACTGTAAAGTTAGCTAGCTCAGTGGTGCAAGGTGAGCTAGCAGCAGATGCACACTTCCTTCTGTGCAGTGATACAGTTTGTGGGTGTAGTTTGGTAGAGAGAAAGTAGTTCCTTCATGAAACTGCTCACAACAAGGTCTGTGAATTATCTTGAGTAAGCAGGTCATGATTTCTGGAAAGAGACATTGCTGCTGAGTTTTTCAAATGTACTTTTTTGGTGCTTTGAGCACCACAAGCCAAGTTCCATCTAGTTCCATTATATTAAAGAGAAGGCAGACATCTCTACAACTGATAGCTCCAATACTTGGCAACTCACACCAAAACAATCTAGACTGATAAAAAGCACTACAGTTAAGAGAAAAAATATGATTTTGATTTTGGGCTGAACTATCCCTTTAAGTAAGAGTCAGCGTAGACTAATGTGTGAGCGAACATCCCCAGTGGAAATCTAGAGTGAGCTGTAGCTTTGCCTCCACCACAGCCACCATCCCATCTTGTAAAGCCATTATGGGGAGGAGGGGTGGACGCTTTCAAGTAAACATTAAAAATCCAGACAGCCATATAATTTTCATCAGGAGATTAATACTCTGTGTAACTTATGTTCTTTGAGGACAATGGGGGCAGGGGTGCTCTGGCGTTTTTCAAATGGCACCCAAATAAGTTACGACCCTGCCTAGACAGCACATCCTATTAAAGATGACAGTTTAACCTTTAGGCTTGGCACTGGTGTGTGCATCTGTCTGTGTGCAAAAATGCGAACGGGAGTGCGTTGCGTACAGAGTATGTGTGTGTTTGTCTGCTTATAGGTTATGCCTGAGCATGTATGTGTGTGGTCGATGGCTATGTGCATGCATGCCTGTGTGTGGCCCATGAATATTGTGCGTGTATGTGTGTGTGTTAGTGCTGGCAGAGCTCACACTGTGTTTTACAGAGGGGCTTTCCCCACATCGATCCATGGCATGTTAGTAAGCAGTGCTCCTGACAATACTCCTTGTTCGATCATTATGAGACACCACACACCCCTCGGGACACAGGCAGATAAAACGTCTTTTTTTCTCCCCCCCCCTTCTTCCTTCTCTTCTCATTCCCTCCCTACCTCTCTCTTTCTCTCTGTCTTCCTTCTAAAGGTATCTTTTTCAAGCCTCCTTTTAGTGGTACTGGAGAGATAGCATCTACTTTAAACCAATTACACAGCACTTCCACCTCCAGTGTGAGTCTCTACCAAGCATCCACACACACATACACACACCGCTATCCTAAGTCCTTATTATAATATCGCCCAAGAAAAGCCTTTGAATAATGCATGGGCCAGATAGGCAGATATGTGAACAGTCAGTGTTTTGGTGCTGGGTACATTTATAAAAGACGCCATCACAAGGATAAACATCCTGGAAACGCCACTCAAGGCATCACGTATTCTGTTTACATGACAAGCAAGCAAAGAAGGTAATTTTCAAAAGAGGAAAAAAAAAAAGAGAGAAAGCACTAAATACTTAATGTACAAGGAGGTTACCTTGTCTTGCCTGCCAGAGAGGCTTGTTGTAAGTACGTCTGCCTGCATGGCTTCCTCTCCCTGCTTTTGATATCTGTGTGCAAGCTAAGTGCGTTCAACGGCACACGCGGTCCCCTGGGAGAACAGGCTCTTTTTTTCCCCTTTTTTTTGTTGTTGAATATTACCAAGACGCTAATAAACTATTGAACAAATAAACAAAACATCATGTTTTCCCTCTTGTAACGATGCTGGTATTTTAAACGAGGACAAACACTGTGGATTGGAGTGCACAGTTCTGATGTGTTCCTGCGTTGAATCGTGGCACAAAAACAACAAGCTTGTGTGACGGGTAGCAAACTGTAAACTTTTCATCTTCTTCTCTGCCTTTTTTTTTCCTTGGTGCTGCATCAGAAAAAGCTGGGTGGATTTGACAGTTCAGTTGTTTTACCTCTCTCGCTCCCTTTCCCGTTCCCGTTCCCTCTCTCTTCTGTGGTTGAGGGCGGGGGACTGTCCGTTGGCGATGGAATGGTGAGAGATGGGCGGCGACGCTTTGGCGGGATTGGAGGAGGAGGTAGTTGAGGAAGAGTTGTTGGTGGAGAGGTCGAGACCGCCGCCACCCCCGCCGGTTCCGGTGCCGCTGTTGCTGTGTTTGATGCCGTTGTCCTCCATGCCGTGACTGCCGCCTCCGGTCACGTCCTTCCACAACTGCTGGAGCTCGGCGGGGCTCAGGCCAGCTAGAGAAATCAAGACAGAGAGGAAGAGAAATGTAAACTCCAGTATCAGCTGTGAGACAAAAGCTGAAGCCTTTACTCTGCAAACTTTTGCAACAGCCATAAAAGTTGTATAAAGCTGCATGACTCAAGGCCTTGCCATCAGTGAGACTATCATCCTGCACTGCTTCACTGCAGACCTCAATGAACTCACGCTGTACTGCTCAACACAATGAAGTGTACTCTTCCTCTTTTGTTCCCAGTTAGGTTCAACCTGTTATCAGTTCACTCGTCTAGTCCTCAGTCTCAAACATTTGTATGTTTTCGATGAGGACGAACTTTAAAACTCTGATTACAGTGAATGTGTGCGTGTTCCCTCTGAGATAAACAAGCTTTGTCCACTGCTTGTTTTCAGCTTGCCAACCAATTAGGCAATATTCACTACTTTGATTTCGCTATAAACATCTCCCTGCCTGTTGTTTTCTGTCTGCGCCATTTTGGTGGTAAACAACAAACATAGGTGTTTACTTGGCTCGGGAGAAGAAAATGGAGCCTGCTCTCCTCTACCTCTTTCTCTCTCTGTCCTTTTATTCTTCTGTTTCTCCGCTCCCTGGCTCTCAGTGAAGGCAGTAAACAACAACAACAACAACAACGACCGGGGAAAGAAGGAGGGGGCCGGGGGGAGCGGGGGAATAGAAACAGAGATGGAAAAAACAACAAACATAGGCAGAGCAGAGCTGAGAGAGAAACAGAGGTAGACAAAGAGAGCCACAATAAGACAAGGAGAGAGAGAGAGAAAGGAAGAATGGAAGACTAAACAAAACGATCATGTGGAGAGTTAGGGACAAAGTGGATGGCGGAAGAGCATACCAATGAGGGGAAGGCAGACAGACAGACATACTTAAGAGATAACGCAGGGGGTTCACAGGTGCATACCAATGAGAGAAACAAAAAAAAACCAGGCAGGATGGAAAGACAGAAGAGGAGTGGGACAGAGAGCCTTGGAGATGGAAGGCACAATGACAGTGACAAAAGCAGACACTGAACACCTGCAAACAAAACACACAGGAAGCATGTGACCCACCACTGTTGCAAGTCACGTGCTTTAAGATTAACACGACTACATTCCCCTTCCTCCCTCTTCCTCCCCACTCCCTCTCCTCTGGCCCTCCTCTTCCTCTTACCTGGCGGGGGCAGGGTTTGTCCGGGCAGGGCGGCTTGGCCGGGAGCGGGCCCGGGCAGCGAGAGCAGGCCCTGCCGCTGCATGTTGAGCAGGTGCTGCTGCTGCTGGAGCTGCTGCATCTGCAGGAGCTGCTGCTGGAAGACAAGCTGCTGGGCGGCCAGCTGCTGCTGCTGCTGCTGTTGCTATAGAGAGGAGGAGGAGGAAGAGAGGAGCAAGAGAGGAGTGGAGAGGAGAGGAGGGGAGGGAAAATTACAGACGAATTAACAACTGAGAGAGTGGGAGAGGAGAGAGGAGACGGAGCCGTGTTTTTGCTGTGTGTGGAGAGTCTGCACTCACTCGCCTCTGCCGTGACCTTAGCTATACCTCTCTGCCTGTTCTTCTGTGTCTCTGCACGCTCTCGCTCTCTGCCTGTGCTCACTTAGTCTTCCCTCCTGTTTTTTTTTTGGGCTGTACCACAGTGTTGTTGCCTTCTTTGTGTGTGTTCACATCTGTGAGCACACACACACACACACACACAAACACACAAACAAGACACAAAGCTGTGCTGATATACCAGCTCTCAAGCCCGTCAGTGTATGTGCCTTTTGATTGTGTATGATACTAAGCCTCGGGTATAATCCCCCCCCATCCCACACACCCCCCCTTCGACCAGCCCTGATAGTTAATTGTCTCGCCTTCACTGATGGTCTGTTACAGCTTATGTGGCCAGAGGGAGCTGGCAGAATGAGAGATTTACAGCATCACACGCGTGTGGATGCATAGACACAAGTGCAAACACACACATATGCACGCACATGCACACGCCCCCCTCCTTCCACCCCCACTCTCTGCTCTCCTCGCTGCCTCACAGAGTTGTTTATCGCTGGGCCAGACAGGCAATTGCGTAAGCCCTGTGCAAAACAACAACAAAAACAACAACAAAATGGAAAACATCAAACTCAGTCGCCATTGCAAAACAAGTCAGAGAGGGAGGCAGTTTTCCGGAGAGGCAAAAGCTTTGAATCTGAAAACTCAGGTAATAATTGGCTAGAAGTGCACACTGTTAGATTTGATGGAATATATTCAGTCTTTCTAGTCTAGTCTAGTCACGTGTTTCTGTGTGTTTATATCATGGTGGACCTGGAAAAGCATGGAGGTGGAGGTGGAGGGACGGGGGAAGGGGAGCAAAACTTGTGATGCGCTCACTGGAAAACAGGCTGCATAATGGAGTGATGGAGAAAAGCAGTTTGCCCCCCCCCCCCCCCCCGCCTCGAGAGAANCCCCCCCCCCCCCCCTGCCTCGAGAGAAATAAGGGAGCAATTTCTATTCCATATTTGATGGCAGGGTCCCCTGAAAAACTCTATTCACAAATCCAAACAGAAACAAAGCCGCGGGGAGGTCAGCCCTACTTCCTGTAGGGGCAGCATAATGGGCTGCTTGAGGAGACACTGAGAGGTGAAACACGCAGAGAGAGACACACACAGAAAGACATTGTGTTTATGTGACACCTTTTTTCTGATCAATTTAGCTGCTTCAACACGTACAGTACTGCCTGGATGTGGCCCTGGACTGCCTCTCAGGGTTCGGCGCCGTGTGACGCTCCCAACAACACAAATGTGTCTGAGGCTGTCACGCTCATCTCCTCCTCACTGATAGCCAGAAAGAACGATGTCTGTCGACCGGCTGCCTGTCACCGTGATTTATGAGCATCGTACGCTGTAACTTTAGAGGCGGTGCATGTGTTTGTGCGTGTTTGTACGCCTGCGGAAACAGTTCATTAACGAGTTGGACGCAGGACCCCTTTGTCTCCGGTCTCCTTTCTATAAATCAGTGAGTGTGTGAGTGCATAGTGTGTGCGAACATCACTTGAAACAGTTCATTAGTGGTGTGTGTGTTTGTGAGTTCGTCTACTCGGTAATAACAAATTAACAAGTTGATTTTGTTCAATTACAAAACAAGGAATGTGTCATCTGAAGTGAACACCAAAGGAAGTGTTTGCTCATGGCTGACAAAATGAGAATGGATTCACAGACTTCGATTCAAACATTACAATCAAATATTCCCACGTTTCTAATTATATAAGACGGTGGTTCTCAACCTTTTTGCGTCAAGGACCCCTACACTGATACATATTGGGTCACGGACCCCCATTTGATAAGATTTGGCTGCAGGGACCTCCATCTGACAAAATTTTGGTTGTTAGATATGACAGATGACCAGAAGTTCATAGTTTAGTATAGAGATAACTGTCGAGGAAGTGAAACCTATGATCAGAATAGTTACTCGTATGAAACCTAGAGCCCTGATGCACCAAGCTGATGGTCAGCCGCCAGTCAATGTTGGGCTGTTGGTGAGCGTCTGTAGCCATAGTTTTTGCGGTGTGTCCTGCACCATTGGCACTAGTTGGCCCTTGTTGGCCTTTTTTTCATCTGATTCAGCATGTTTAGCAAAATCAGGTTGTGCTGTTACCGCGCTAACTGGCTAACCAGCGTCTTAAACCGGTCTTCTGGTGTCCCTTTTGGAATGATGAATACAAACTACCGCCACTTGCTGCCATGGAGAGTTATTTCCTCTTGCACAGGTGCAGAATGTACATGCTAGTCAGCCATTAGCTGTAGTCCATATTCAGGTGCAACTTTTTGACTGAGACACAGGCAATGCAACAGTTAGCCTTTGTCGCCACTTGATCTTTGATGTCAGTTTGGTGAGTCTGGGCCTTTACTCACATTGGGCTCACTTCTACAGTGAATCCCTGGTTGAAAACCTCTAATCCAAGAGTTTTAGTGTCCTTTTTTAATCACTGATTGTGCACAAAAATTATCAGTGTCAATAAGTGTGCATGTGTGTATGTGGTGAACCTACCTCTTTAGCCTGCTTGCCAGGGTGCTGCTGCTGGAGAAGCTGCAGATGAAGCTGCTCCTGTTGTTTCTTATAAAACTCCTGCAGGTGTTGCTGTGTGCACACACAACACACACACACACACACACACACACACACACACACACACACACAGAATGAGAATGAGTAAATCCATATTTGCCTAAGTACAAATCTCTAAACTGTATCATATACAGTCATAGAAACAATAACATTAAATGAATCATAGACGATGTCATATTTATATGTATACAGTACGACCCTAAATAATGCTGTAGTATTTATAAGCTACGAAACAGCACTGCTCCCAAATTTATAATGATTTATTGTAAATGTTTTCCATCATAAAACTCAGACTGTATGCCATTGTGGGGATATATAACTATACGATTTGATTTACTTGCAACCCTCAAAGTCAATCCCTTACAATTAACTAGTCATTTAGTCTTTGGCCTGCACTTCTTCAGCTCCAGCTGGACTTCACATGTTGGTTATGCACAAACTGTTGCACATTATAAATACATTTTCTACTGCTTTTGGCATTTGTATCCTAGCTGTCTTTCGCAGTCCTCTCCATATGGACTTTTAATAGTCCCACAGTTCTGTAGGGGGCAACAATTCATCATATTAACGACGCATTTGGCTGCCAGAGTGCACTGGCTTCCTTTGGAGTGGCTGAAATAAACAGAGTAAAGCCTCTCAGGAACAGGTTCGCTACATTGAACTGATTCCTTTAACACACATGCTTTGACAGCTATTTAGACAATGATTTCACTTTTATTTCTTATAACCTTCAGATGGCTTTTGGCCCTGACAGAGAAGTCCATGAAGTCGGCCAGTGGAATGCATGGTCCACTTCTTTGCTAACTGCCATTGAAATATCCACATGATTTTACAGACACTAATATTGAGCCCTTGGAGAATGTTTCATAACTCCTGCTGTAGTCACTTAATCAACATAAATCCACAATATAACTTGACTCTGTGCTGACTGACGACAGGTTCTGACACTGTGATTGCTGTTGAGTCAGGATTATGGGTGCTAAATGTCCTGTATGGCAGATTCCATTCAAAATGATAAACTTTCCTATTAAAGATATACATCACCCACAAAATGATCATTTGTCTTTCAATAACTCACCCCCTGTTGTGTTGAATTCAACAAGAAAATGCTGTTTTTCTTGCAAGCCTCAATGGTGAATGAAGAATCCAAAAAATGGTGAACATTCCTTATCAATTTAAGTCATTGGGGACACATTTAACAACAGCAAAACTATAGCAGAACATAAGTTCACAAACTCTCGCAAAAGTCGTGTAGTATAATCCAAGTCTCATTTATCCAGTCTCTAAAACGTTACAATATAAAACACTTTCTCCTATGGGTAGTGCTCCCTGAGTGTGCCTGAGCATGACCGTGCGTATGAGCTCTGTTCGAGTAGACTTCAAACGCATATGTGTGCTCATGCACGCCACTTGGCCGTGCATTAAAGTGTTTGTACTGACGTGTTTTAAATTGGAACGTTTTGGCGAAAATGCATGTGTTTGGGAAGTACTGAGCATACAACTAGATAAATGAAGATTATACAGCACAAGTTCATGTGAGGGTTTGTACATAAATGTTTTGATTTAGTCTTGCTGTTGTTACACGCTGACACCGTTTACTTCAGTCCATGAAGAATGTTCGCCTTTTTGGATTCCCTGTTAACTGTAAAAGGCATGTGAGAGAAACTAAGTTTTTACAGTACTTTAAGGATTACAAGGTCAGTCTTCATGCACTACATCACCCCCCACATGACAATTTGTATACCTATTACTCACCCATGTTACATTGAATACGTAAGGAAAACTGTTTTTCCTGCATGCCTCCACTGTGAACGAAGAATCCAAAAACAGAGACAATTCTTGAACTGAAGTCACAGGGCTCCAATTTAACAGCAGTAAAACTGGATTAAAACATCTGTTTACAAAGTCTCACACAACTTGTGCAGTATAAGCCAAGTCTCATTTATCCAGTCATATGCTCAGTACTTCACAAACATGCATTTTCGACATAACAGCGAAGGCACACTACTCGTTGGTGACTGTTTATGCAGAAGAGTTTTTAATAATAATGTTTTAGAGACACCGTATGATTGGGAAGTACTGAGCATATGACTGGATAAATGAGATTTGGATTAAACTGCACTGGCTGTGTGAGAGCTTTTAAACTGATGTTTGCTACAGGTTTGCTGTTGCTGGACGTGGACCCTTATGTCTTAACTTTATCAAGAATTTTCTATATTTTTGGATTCTTCGCTTACGGAGGAGGCAGGCAATAAAAAAAATTAAAAAAAGTTATCTTCATGCCATTAATGTAACTCAGTGTAAGTAACTGATATACAAATAGCCATTTGGGAGGGGAAGTATTCCTTTAAGATTGACCATGTAATCCTTATAGTACTGTACAAAAAATATGCAAGCTGAAAATGTTAAGTGTAAAATTATAAGTGCCTTTAGTTGCTGTGAAAAAGCCAGTGCAAAGGCATGCCATTGTACTGAAACCAAATCCAGAGTCTGAGAGCTCTTAATGAAGAGGAATAATCAGAATGACTGACGTTCTTAATTAAACAATTCTCCTTCCCTTAATCAAATCTATGAATGAGAAATGCATTTCAACTCTGACACGAGACTGTGCCGAGTGTGTGCTTTCTTGAGCTGATTCCAAATATTACATCATCCATCACCTATCATTCAGCTCCTGGTGCTCAACCTGACTGTGCCCTACTCTCTCAGTCCCTGATGGATGCTTGTCAGGGAATTGAACCAGCGACACACTAGAGACGGTTAATTAGAGGTGACGTGAACGAGTGCGTCAATTTCAGATTCCTCTTGGTAAGCGTGTCAAGGACACAGGGCTGTGGTGAGTTGGCATGGGCGACCGGTGGCTGCGATAAACCGGAGCAGAGGAGTGACTCAGGGTTGTGTGGGGATATAAGTGTATGCTTTCACACACACCAGACACCAATGCCAAATGAGGCTGTTTTAAGATTAAAATAAAGATTTAACTAAGTAAAAGTTTGATTGTAGTTTGTGGTTAGTACTGTATATGGGCTTTTAAGTATAAATATTGGTAATCATGTATACTCCTGGGTGTCTGTGTGCATCTACACCTACTGCTGATAGGGCATGTCCTGCATTCAGTTTTGCGTGTGTCCGCATGAGCCAGAGTGTTTGCCCCTAAATGTTTGTCTAAGGGTGCATGCATGTTTAGCGTGAATGTGTGTGTACCTGCTGCAGCATTACAGCCTGCTGCTGCTGGAGCAGGGCCTGGAGCTGCTGGGGGGAGAGCACCTGCTGCTGAAGGATCTGCTGCATCTGTTGCGGCGTGATCACCTGGGGACTCATCATGGCCACTGACACTGGAACCTGGATGGGTAGGAAAGTGAGAAAAAGTGGGATGAGGAACAGGTGCAAAGGACAGGTATAAGATATACAGTGGGTGAGAAAATTAGGAGAGGAGGGTAAACAATAAAAGCGCAGGTGTGAAGTGGACGGAGGGAGGAGTAAAAAAGGAGAGAGTTGGAAGAAAATAGAGCACTAGAGACGTGCGTCAGGCCTACTGGCATGGATCTACTGGGAGTGTGGTAATTGGTGACTGAGAGGTAGGGAGAGCAGGCCTCCCATGGCCGTGACGCTTGGCAGCCTAGAGGAGATGCTGAAGGACAGATGGGTGCTGTGCCTTTGTGTTGCTCATCTTATTTTGCTCTGCCTCCACCCCGCTGGGAGAAGTACGAGATTTAAATAGACGTAGACCTTAATTAGCAGGACCCTTGAACTCGCCCACTTTAGCGTGCCTATCAGTGCTCCTATTGTGAAACAGCGTGAAAATGCACAGCTCTGAAGTTGATTAAAACTATAGTGATGAAGTGGACATATCTGCGTGATGAGGGGGGTCGTGGCTTGGGGGGTTGGGGTTCAACGCCAGTGATAATTTATGTTGGAGGGGGGGGAAATATGGAATAAAAGGACAAACTTGCTTTGTCTGGGGGCCACTTTCACAAAATGACAGGAGACAAGTTGCCAGGTAAACAAACGTTAATATTATTTTTTGGTATCAATGATGAATTAATTGCCTGTTTTCAGTTTTTTGATGTTTGCTGTCCTCACTCGACTTTGCCAAGAGGCAAATCCAGTTGCACCAGCATAACGCAGCCAGTTACAGCAGCCCTGCACAGGTCAGGTGTAAACAGGGGTGTTTTCATGCCTCTTTTATACACTCTGGTACCTTATTTGAATTTATTTCAAATCTATTTTCATTGTGAATTACAAAAAAGTTGGTGCGCTACTTGGCATCCTATTGCAGGTCAGAGTTGACCCAGGGTCAGTATGTATCAGTGTAGTGTTGTCTCGCGTGTGTGTAGTGTTTCTTTACTAGATTCCTACTGCAGTGAACAAGTTTAATATTGTCATAAAAGCAGCCAAAGGCACATTTGTTCCCTGCTCTCTGCCAGCATGCCATTTTGAAAAATGTATGTCATTTTGCGGAGATAATCATTAAAATACGAGCTGTCAAACTGCAGTGGAAGAACTTCACCAAAACAAAACAAAGATACATATCCTGTATTTCCACCAAATTCTTCTAAGGCGGCAGTGCGAGCGACTTCTGAGGCGGCAGATCAATAGACAAAGGATGCGTTTCTCTCCGGTCTTTGATTGTGTGCACACATCCTAACAGGGGAGTGTGGGCCAACAGTCATATTATTGAGTTTCAGCTCCTCGTGGCTGCTTAAAAATTGAACAACTTTTCTAGTGAAAAGAATGTTAAATTTTGTTGACTTTGCGGCAGTATTATGGAAAATGGAATCAACATGGGTGAATGATTAAGTATGCAACACGCTGCAACAACACAGCGGCTCACCAGTTGATTCTCCTTGAGTGAATACACACACACACACGAGATTGATTGAAGGGACTGAAATCACCTCTTCCTTCTCTATATGACCTTTAAAATGTAATTCAATCAGCTTCTAGCACAACAATGTACTAATGTAACCTTTTTTAGGTCTGGATGCTGCGTCTTGTCAATGGTGATTCTTGGAAAACAAGCTTTAAAACACAATTAAAATATCAACATGTAGCTGCACCTTCACTGACTCTAATTGCGACAGTGTTTGGCGGAGAGCTGCTATGACAGTAGCTAGCCTATATGGTGTGTCAAGGGGCCAATAAGACATCCCTGTCCTCATCGCCAGCTAATCAAGCTGCCTTGATTACTTTCCATGCATGTCTCTCCTCCCTCCCTCCTTCCCTCTCTTCCTCTCTCTCTCTCTCTGTCAGGCCTTGACACGTCCTTGTTTAGCTCTCCTCTCCTCGACGCCTACCCCCCACCCCAGGTTTTCCCCCCTCTTTGATTAGCCAAGACATTTGCATGGTCACTACACATTTTTCATTTTAGAAGTCATTATGCATTAGTGGCTCCTGATCGCCCGCCTTGACTAATCCTGATGAACTGAAAATCACAGCTGAAGGTCAACTTCCAGCCGGCCCCACTGCACATTCATATTCATATTCAAACAAATCCTGCCTCCATTGTTCATTAGGGTCTTAGAGAGAAGGGACTCCATCTAAGGTGGAAGAGGTGGAGGAGGAGGAGGAGGTGGAGGAGGAGGAGGATGTTGTGGTACATCTCTTTTCTTCTCTGGACTCCTCTATGCAAGAGTGCCAAAAGAAAATGCATTCACAATAAGCGAGGTGCCGAACAAAAGCCGTCAAAAGTTGCAAATTAAACAGTCCGTGTGTAATTATGCAAATGCTGTGCTTACACCTTCAATGTTATTAACCCTTAAAGGTACATTTGCTAGGTAAGTAATTACCCCCGCAGTCACTCCTGGTTTTGTGTTGGATGCCGCGACAATGGGACGAGTGCGGCTGAGAAACAACATGAGTGATGCACTCATTAAGACTATTAATTGGATGCTAGCACAAAGATGTTTTGGTTCACAAAAGAGATGCAGGCTTAGACATGTAGGATTTAGAGCAAATATATGCGCATGCATACGTAAAGTGGAATTAAATCTAAATTCTGCATTGTGCTTCAAACTGTTTCTTCATTGTGAAAGTGGTTAAATAAAAGCATTCATAGATAGATACCTGTAAATGAATAATGCAGGATTTCAGCAACAATGACTTAAACTAAACAAGACTCCAACAAAGAAGATCAGAAAAAAACAGCAAACAACCAGGTTCGGAAATTGGGAAGTACCTTTTACACTTTCATTAGCTTTTTTTTTTTTTTTGAGATGTAATGGGTGATAATCATCTTCATTTCACTGGTGCTCCAAACAAAAAGAGGGGAAGGAAACAGGAGAAAAGGCACGAGGAAGAAAGAGAGGGGAGAAAAGGCACTGGCCCACGTCCATTGTGAAGTGCAGCACAATGCTAATTCCAGCATTTAACTGCATGCTTTTCTGCTTGACGTATCAGAGGCTCCGAGATGAAAGCAGATAAGTAATTGCTCTCCTGGTTCTTATTCTTCACTGACAACCCATAAATTTAATTTTACACACACGTTCATTTACATTTTCGAGTATATGACATGATAATTGCAGGAATATAACACCTCCATTTTGCAGGATACTGCACGAGGGCTTGATTGACGTGAGCGGTGAATTGAAAGGAACAGGAGGCTGAATTGCCTCTCCTAGAAATGATTTTGCTACGAAGGGATAAAATTAATGAGCATTTACTAGACGATGGCGGTGGCGTAAACATCCACGCAGACTCTCTCTCGTAGAAGAGGAGCCATGATATCCAATTGGGGCTGTGCCTTTGCTGCTTTGTAATCCAAAAGGATGTATTTCCGACACTAGTGCACAAAAAAATATTAATGGGATTTATTAAATCGTTTGAAATTAGCTGTAGCTGATGTGGCCACTGGGGGCCTTAATAACAGAAAAGGTGCTTCTCCTGTTTTTAATAAGGCACATTTGGATGGAAAAGAGTAGTTTGCAAATTACTTCTGAACAAGTCATTTAAATATAACCCCTGCTTTGCTAACATTTGCAGAAAATGTGCTTGTTTTTAACTGCACTCACCATTTGAACCCTTATTTGTTTATGTGCCTTAAAGAGAACGCTGTTGACATGAACTTTGAAGCCATATGGTTTGCCCTCAGAAGTTGGAGAGCAAAACAAAGGACCTTTAAATTGGCTCCTGATGTGAAAACACTGGTGGGGCCCTCACCAGAACAAGCACATCATTACACCACTCTTGTCACAGCCGCAGCCTGTAACCAGCCTGTCCAATGCCTCGCGAAAGGTCAAGTTCTTCCAGGGAGAACTCAGGTATCTCTTCCAGGCAAAGCCAGCACCCCAAGTCTCTCATTATGTTTGATTTAACTGGGCATTCTGGCATTAAATACGAAACACCACACCTCCACTGTGTGCCGCTCACTGGCTGGCTCTGCCTCCAACTATCTGGACCAATGCGCTTCCAGCAATTACACCCACTCCACTTTGTGGTGCTTTATCTTTGCAGCAGTGAGTTTTTATGAGTGAACTCAAATTACCTAAAGCAGGAGATAAGTGCTGTATCGGAGTTCAAACTTAAACAATTAAAGTCCAGCGGAGAGGAATTCCTTTTATTCGATCTCCTTCCATACAATTCACTTAGCAGTAATAAGCAGGGGGGAGCTGGTGATTAGATGTCGGCCATAAACATCGCGGGGGCGATGAACGCGGGGCGGTTATCAACGACAGAGGTTGTTCCTGTAGAACTGGACAGGGGACTGAGCTGCGCTAGAGACTCTGCTTAAGATAACTGCGATGAGAAATGGAAGGGTCCTGGTCGGTAATTACTGTGGATCCTTGGCGGGGAGAGTCACTGCTAATTAAGCCACTAGCTTCATTTTACACACAGGAAGAGAGAGAAAGACATCGAGGAAAAGAGACGGGAGAAACCCCTCCACTCACCCTCGCCACTATTTCATCTCAATCTCCTGAGCATCCCAGGGGGGCCCAAACTCAGACCCCCCTCTTAGCTTGTGGACTTCTGACCTCTCAACTCCCTTTCAGCCGACACTGCTCATTTACTAGCCAATTACTGCCAAATATGGCCACAGGATTATTGATAGCTGGGACTCTCCACTTGAGGACCACCAAGGCTCACAGGGCGGCTGGCCTGGTGAGTGCCTCGCTGCGAAGTTCAAGTGTGTGGTCTGCAAGATGTGTGTTTACTATGTAAAACCGCATAGGAGCCACGCGCACTCAAAAGGCATGTCGTGTTTTCAGCTTAGGGAGATCAATACTGTAGATTGTCAGGACTGAAGCTAAGTAGATTACTGAATGTTTTCCTAAATCAATTTCCATAGCAGTTTGGCAGTGGTGCATTGGAAGTGCAATTTATCATAACATAAAGACCCATCATGCAAAAGCCTCTCATAAAAAAGCCCGAGGAGATTGGGACGGGCTTAGCACAATTTCCATATTGATTTATCTCTACATGCAGATAGTCATTGATTAAGCCTCTCGAATGTAGTGCACGACGCCGAGGCTGTGTGACATTGCTTGTGCACATTGTTTGTGTCATTATCAGTACAAATTGTTACACCTTTATCATTAAACTGGCACAATTCACTCCCGACTGATTCCTCCCTGCAGGTGCACATATTTCAAGAGTAAATGGGAGCGACAGATAGAGGGGGAGAGAATTAAAAAAGAAAGTGCAAAGAGAGGTGAGTGCTGAAATAGAAAGAATGCGAGAGAGAGCACAAGTGAGTGCAAGAGAGGGGGGGGGACACACACTTCCCTCTGATGTTGCAGGTAATATGGCCTCCACTGGATCAGCCTCTTCATCAGTGACACACAGTAAATTACAAGTGCTTCAAGCAGCTCAGTGAATTATAGTTCATCACTTGGAAAGGCTTTCCCCCCTCACCACCGGGGCCCAGGCGTATCAGATCTGCCGGTTAGGATCCAATTAACACCCTGGCCAGAATCATCTGATTGCATGTGTAAGGGCTGGTATAACTCGTTTATTGCACCCATGTATCTTCTGTCACAAGGTAAATTTGTTGCTGCTACATCAAAGGTCTGAGCTACTTTTTTTTTTTTTTATCCTTCCCTCCCTCTCACTTTCTCTTGATCCCCCAAACTCAGCTACCTCGCCTTGGGGTTGCATTTCAACTTCTTTTGCATCACAATGATGAACCTGCTCTGTCCTCGCAATTTAGCAATCTTGTCCTGTAGGTGTTGTAAATGCAGGGGGAGAAAAAGGTGGGGTGGGAGATGGGGAGGGGGGGAAAAAAAATCTTGTTTTCTGGTTACAAAAGCAGTAACCAAGGGTGTTTGACTTAAAATGTGCTGACGTTTTTTTTTTTTCTCTTTCTCTCTCAGAGTCAACAGAAGTTTTCCTCATGAATAACATAATATTTTCCCCCTCTCTTTTTTTCCCCTTCACAGTGATAATTTCTCTCTATTTTCAGATCCAACCAGAGGGGATGCTGTGGAAAGATATATTCATAAATGTAAATGTGAACTACCATCCTTTAGCCACGCACGCTGGAATCAGCTAACCTATACTCAAAGTCTAGCATCGCAGCCCTTTTCCCTGCATCTGTTCGAGTGTCTGTGTTCCGGATGAAAGCCAATAAGCAGATGAGCTCTGCTATCGAGGTGATATTGGCTCAGTGGGAAGAACGCCTGGACCTGACCTTTAAAAAATGTGACACATTCTGGGATGGCCCAGTGCCCACAACCAATCTGAAACCTGGGCAGGAAGCTAGAGAATTCACAGAGAACAGCTAAACCAACATCACTCCCCGATCCATAAAACCTTAAATATTTTCATTCGTAGTTAGAGCAGAGCATTGCACAGATGGGACTCGGGTTATTAGTCCTGTAAAAATGTATTCACAGCTTGATAGTGTGAAAGGGGCAGAGCAGCAGTTGCAACACTTGCCCGTGGTAAGAATTGGATGTTAACTATCGGGAGGAGGGGGTACCTTCACACTGTCAAGCCCCCATCTAACACACTCACGACATAGAGTTAGGGGGTCATTCTAACTGACATATAGAGATGGTGGCTGTGTCACCGTGGGGTGACATGTTAGGCTGAGACATGGTAAGATAGGAGGTTGTGTTTGGCACCGTCACAGCTCATTGTGTGAGATTTCTACTTCAAACATGGAGCACAAAATCTGCCCACCCACCAGGTGTTCCTCATCAATAACGATCAATAGACCCACTAACAAACAAGACTTGCACAAAGTCACTCTTGGCAATGTAAAAACTTTAAGTAACTGTCACTGTGCCTGTGTTTGTGTATGAGAGCAGGCTGTGTGCGAGATGCATTATGTACGTGCGTGCGCGAACGAAACAACTGTCAGATTCATAGGCCACTGTAATCCTCTCCGCCTCTCCTTGTCCGCGTTTCTTTATTTGTATTCCAAATGTCAGTGTATAAATGCTTTTCAGAGGGGGGATATTGCCACAGAGAGGAGGAGAGCGAGGGGAAAGAGAGGAGCAGAGGAGACGAGAGGGTGTTGTGTGCCTTGGGAGAGCCGTGTAAGCAGCATGGCGGAGGCAGGGGGGATTTACAGGGAGAAATAGGTGTTTATTGAGTGCTCCCGTGGGCTTACTGTGTAATAATAGACCTGTCACATTACGCAAATGTGGAGAAGCAGCTTGTGTGTGTGTTTGTATGTGTGTTTGTGGGACTGTTTTTTCTCTTTTTTTTGTACATGTTGTGTGTGTGCGTGCGTGCCAATGCCAGTGCTGCCTGCCTCCGCATCATCAACTCCTGAGAAGCAGCGATGAACGAGCGGATAGAATTAGTCAGGCGAGAGCCTTTAGCCGCTAATACGCGTAATTAAAACTGCAAGCTGAGGCACTTAGATGCTTGTGTACTAAATAATTTACATGCCATGATCTATGGATCATTTCCCGCTCTTAAATACCAAAGATGGGAGAACAACAGGGAAAAAGACTGGCAGAGGATTTATCAGTATCTCTACCATAAGCAGGATGTCATGCTAATATTAATCCCTTTCCCACTTTCTGCTGTGCTAATCATACAAGGGGATCAATCCGCCTGATTCCTCCGGTGGAAAACATGCAGCTTGATTGCCATTGACTCTTATCAAGGCGTGAAGCTAATAAAATATTGCACTATAGCACCCAGTGTGGCCTCATAATCCAGGTAAATAATGCAGCTTTATTGTGTAAACTCCCTCAAGACAAGAATATAAAAAAAAATATCTGGTACTGAAAAGAGGGAGGAAATAGAACAATAGCAAAACAAGGCTTTTTAATCAAGTCAGAGTTTCTATTGCTTCATACTGATATTTGCACAATGGAGTATTACAGCTAAAATGTCATTTGAAATGAGTGGATTCAAGGGCACACAGCAGCATATTCCCACTGTAGAAATGATCTTGAAAGCAGAATGCACTGAGCCCTGTTTGTGTATCAGTCGGCAGTACCTCTGCTATGACGCTCTGCATGGAGACTTTTTTGGAACAAAGAGGTGAGGACGTTAATAAAGGCTGGATCAACAGATGGATTAGTTGGGAGCTGAGGACAGGCCGATCGGCAGGCCCCTCTGATTCATATTGATTCATATCGCCAACGCCGAGGCAAGGATGGAGTAAGCAAATGTAAATATTCAATATTTACCATCTGCTGGTGTTATTAGAGGCAGGGGCTTGGACATGGGCTGACGGTTATCAAGCACCCGCACTGCTCTGGTTCAATATTGTTCCTCCTGCCATGTATGTATTGTACTTGGTGACTATGCAGGCATTTGTAGATCAGGATCCCATTTGTTTGAATCGATTCACTTTGGCATACAGAACCTCAAACAGAAGACGCGCAATGGACCCTAACAATAAGCTAGAGAGCTTTTATTTAATTCTTTTTTTCCCCCGCAGCTAAATAAGACACAAAATATACATTAAAAATACATATATGTTTGTAATTCTGATGCCTTTATGTGTGAATATGCTGATAATATTAACACTCTTGATGAGGTTGAGTTCAATTATTTAAATGCAAAAGCATGACTGAGTCTTTGCCAACCTTATCTCTTCGCCAGTACGTAATTAGGTACACAGGGGTGTGACTCCAATTGAAGGTGTCGCCATTGTTAGACTCTGTGAAAATATCAACGGGTGAGGTTAACGCCAATTTCCCTGACATTAATGAAATGCACAGAGCCCCTAATGAGGTAAACCATTGCTCCTTGATAGTACTTATTAGCCGAGTGGAGGGCACAAACTCCCACACTTCAATTTCAAACGGCTAAAAATAAATTAAATAAAAAATACTAATAATAAAAACATGGAGCAGATGTCAAGGGGCCTTACATAATTTGAGGAAGGAAAAACCAACTAACTGTCTTGTTGACTTAAACGAGCTGAATGAGAAAAACTTGCTAGTGTGAGAGAAATCTTAACGCTGGAAAGAAAGAATTGCAGGCAATGTGTTAATGTGTATGTGTGTGTGTGTGTGTGTGTACAAGTGTGACCTTTTTCAAATCACTGACAACAGAAATAGACAGCTCTACGAATCAATAAGGCAAATTAGTTGTGAAGAGTGGAAATGACAGGCAGTTAAAATTAGCTGCCTTTGTAACCCACTAGTCAAGCTGACATGTCTTTCACATAACTAACCAACCTCTGGGTGTTCCGTGTCAACAGGATTAACGTTATAGATCAAGTGTAGAAAAGCATCCAGATCAAAGAATGTGTCATGCAACCTTTGGATATACTTATGTTAAGGATGCACTGATTTATCCCCCGAACATCGGTATCTCCCGATATTCTCCTTGTTGACTGCCATCGGCAAATAACCAATGGCAGTATAGGCAAGTATTTCCACTGTGTCCCATCAATTTTGCGCAGGCTAAAAAGCAGAGTTCGGAACCAACAGCGCCTTGTCGTCCCGAGACGACAGAAAACGTGTTTGGGATGAACCCCAGGATACCTTTTGAGAAGAAAACATACAGGAAACTCACTATTGTCATGTAGTAGGACGCACTGTATGGTTTCCCCGATAAGGCTACGTCGTAAACGACAAATTTGTGTTGAAATCAGCAGGAGGAGAGCTAGTTAACGTTAGCCGTTAGCAGCCGGTGGCCATATCTACAAGCTAACGGAGGTTGCACTGAGTTACATTATGATGCGTTCCAGCTCTATTCAGTAAGATATAGTGTTGGGTGAAGTTAAATTATAATGTTGTGTTGATGTGTACGAATAAATTCTTGTTAAATGTCATTCTTGGTGAGAAACTTGAACGAATAGAGAGAAATAGAGCAATCGATATCAGAGAGGGGATTATGACGTACTTTATATCATAAAAAGGCTTCCGAAACAGATATTTTGGTTTAAAGAGAAGATGTTTTTCATGTGAAAGACGGTTATTTTGATGGTTGTCACAAATTTGTATGATTGACCTTGTGCTCATTCAACGATTAAACGAAAGTGTAGTGAAAGGCTTACTTTTAACAGTTCAGTTATTTTTTATAATGAAGGTTTCTTTGTTTCCATGGCATAAAAGGAGGTATAAATAACGACACAAACAATAAGCAACACACATGTTGATATCAGCTATCAGCCAAAGTGTTTAAACATCAGTATCAGCTAAATCATTCAGTGCATCCCTGCTTAACGTATTAATTATTGTCCAGTTTGCTCGACAATACACAAATGGTGTACAGATGTAACTTTGCTCTCTGAGATCTGTCTCTGTTGTGTTTTGCTTGTGTCTATGTGACGCTTAGCTTCCTGGGGACCGGCTTGTCCGGCTTTAGGATTCCAATGGCAGGTCCGAGGATTGCGTCGGCAAATCAAACACACTTGTGGAACAGAGGAAATCTTCTTTTCGGTAGGAGCATGTATTATGGATGGACTTAAGAGATTAGACGGAGAGCTGCTTTACCTGCAGTGGACGCTGCTTGTCCTGGCTCTTTGGAGATTTCAGGCCACTGCCTGGCTGCTGCAAGAGTAATTGCCTCGCTGCTTGTAGGGCCTGGGAAGAAAAGGAACACAAGACAAAAGAAAGTGTGAAAAAAAGAGAGAGAGAAAGAAAGAAAGATGGGGAGGAGGGAGGGGAAGAGGCACTGAAAATAAACTATTAGACTTCCTGAAGCTGGCAGCGGAGATAATTCACATTTCCAGGGACAAAACCTTGTCAAATATCACCTGGTGTTTTCCGCAACAAATTCTGACGTGGTTAACACTACGTTGGAGATGCGTTTTAGTAACGATTCACAGAGCTGTGATCAAGGATAAATACAGTTTGTCTAGAGCACCCCTGAAGAAGAGTGTGGAGGGGGTGGCGGGCTGGGAAAAAAAAGACAGAGCGTCAGTAGAATTGACCTGTCTAGTGTGTGCTCAACTGAAATACCCACTTCTCTCGGCAAATTACCACCACATTTGCATATTCATAATATCAATTTGAAGTAGAGGCAGCACCATGTGAAGTGTCCCTGGGAGCTGTAATTAAAGTTGACAAAATCAACATCAGATTACATTTAGAGTGAATTAACTAGCAGCACAGGTTTCACACTATGCATTAAGGGTGCTTATGAGCAGTGGATGGGTGATACGTGGATGGAACGATGGACAGGTAGATGGAGAAAGAGAGACCTTTCCCTGCCTGATGAAATTAGCTTGCCGCTGTTTACACATGGCAAGAAAAAAAAAATGGAAAAAAAAATCTTGTAATTTGTAAATTGTAAAATTTGTCAACAACGCTGTTTGATATGTTTGCCAGACATGGAGATGATAAGAATCAGAGAGGCTGGGATGTGGCGTAATTTATTTCTCTAGGGTTTGATGGGATTACAGATCCCCTCCCGCCCGGCTGTGTGTACTGAATGTGTGTGTGACGAGCGAGCTCCGGCTTCACAGGTACAGTGGCAGCTGGGCTAGCAGCTTCACTCCAATTCTTCAAGAGCAGATGGATGAAAGAGTCTGGCAGAAAAGAACATTGTGCACAGCTGCTACTACTGCTGCTGCTGCTCCATACAGCCTTGTATTCTTCGGGCCCACGAGCATCAAGTGGGAGAGGAGGAGGAAGAGGAAAAAAAAACACGTATGCACACACACACACACACACACACACACACACACACACACACACACACACACAACACAACAACTTCACAGGTGTTTCTGTTTTTTTGATGAAAAAAGAAGAGGACGAGTAGGAGGAGAAGCAAGAAATGAGAAAAAAAAAATAAAACTCAGATGGAGAGTGACACTTCCTCAGGAATCAGGGGTGCTCATTTTATTTTCTGGTGCTTGCCAGTATCCATGACAACAGCTGCCTTGACAGGGCGTGCATATGGCGCAGCTCTGCCAGCTGGTGGGAACAATGTTTGAACTAGTACATTGAGATCCTGAGCAAACAAGAGGAGAAGACGGGAGAGAGAAAGGCAGTAAAAAAAATGAGAAGGAGGAGAAAAAAAAGTTGCCATGTCTTAACCCCTCGGGGAACACAGCCACCTCCTGATCAATTATGAAAAGACAGAGGTGGGGGGGATGCTTGAAGAGGTGGTGGTGCTGGGGGGGGGGGGGGGGGGGGGTCTGTCTGTCTGGGTGCTCAGGAGGAGCCAGGCTTTCTGAACTAAAGTAAACAAACACATTACACTGGCACTGAGTCCTAACTGCATTGATCTGTCTCCTTGGTAAGAGGATCCTAGTCGCCACCGGTTTATGTGTGTGTGAGTGTGAGTGTGTGTGTGTGTGATGTGACATCTGTAACCTGAGCTGTGGCCTTCCTTCAGAAGACACACACACACACACACACACACATATAAAAAGTTGCCTGTAGTAAAATACACATCAACACCTGCACACACACAGCCACATGACCCTTTGTTTCTTGTGTGCTTTTTCAAAACGGACGGGAAACCAAACACTGCTTGACTCTCGCTTCCTTTTACTGAAGGCAAAAGACAAAACAAATTCCTTGAATGCAGCCAATCACTGCGCTAATTAAAACACGGGGCCTAATTAATCTCACCATGATTGGTGAATCAAAGTAATTATAAGGTTTAGTGAGTCCTGCACACAGTAGTTAGAGGGAAGGCTGCGTGATGAGTGCAACCCGAGGTAGCTGTCAGCGGGAAATGTTTATCCGCCAGTGAATCAATAATGACTCGCTGTGTTATATCCAAAGTCAAGGGAGCCACTCGATATATAACACGCGGTCAAGAGTACAAAGAAAGAGATGTTTTTAACTGCACTTCCAATATCCATGCCAGGTAAATATCGAGGGAGGTGCGGGTATGAGAGGTGACACGCAGGGGTGAAGCAGAGAGATCAACTGCACCCAGCTTATTAGAAAAGAAGTCTGCTCAGACTGCATAAAGAGGACTCCTCCAAACATAACACAGACCTTATCAACAGCGGCCAAACTTTTCCAGAGTGGTTTGTCGTGCCTCAAAACTGCCTGTCACCTCTTCCGTGGAAGTGGGGTTAGCCATTTTTCTGAGAGTCTGGCGGTGTGCAAGGTAAGAGAGAGAATAATAATAATAAAAAGTCCTGTCCGCTCACTTACACTGGCTCTGAGTATTCAGCCATTACAGTAAAAAGCACCAATTTGTGCCACCCACTTCCCACTCTACAGAGATGGCAAGCTGGAGCTCATCTCGAAGCACAAAAAGCACAAAATGCCAAGAAAAGTCATCAAAAGTTTGCTGAAGAGCTGCCGGAGCGGACAAAAACACAGACGAGTGCGGGCGCACCGTCTATTTAACCTGGGTTGCTATGCAAGGAAAAATGACATCCCCAGTCTGATTAATGCACACATTGTATAAACAGCACAATGTGACACATTCTTCAGAATGAGAGAGCGAGCCAGACAGAGAGAACGCGCGAGAGAGAGGGAGGAAGAGAAAAAAAAAGAGCCTGGGCCCTGCTATATAAATAACAAGGCACTCAGAGGCATATTTGATGTTGATATCCATCACTGAGGTTGGAAAGGAGGAAAAAAATAAGAGGAGGGAAAATAACACACAGAGCGACCGAGACCGCGACACGGGGATCCTTATGAAAATAAGATTCAGCCCAAATGGATCTGGTGTAATTGGTTTCAGATAGTGAGGTCAGGAGAAAGGCGATACAGGCAACTATTATGCGAAACGGACTGAGAAACAAGAATGTTTACACAGGCATTCCTCCGCTACATTAATAGGCATGCAGAGATCACTGGAGAGGGAGAAAAGGAGAGAGTGAGAGGAGACTGACAGAGTGGGGAAGAGGAAAAAAAAACATATCAGCCGTCCATTCATCCCTCCCTCCCACTATCCTCCACTCTCACAGCTCCCAGTGTTTAGACTCACACAGAACAGGGTAATAAGGAACACCTATCACAATGCACCTTTGTAAGGAGCATGCAAAGATCTTAAACAAGCATGAAATACATTAGCAGGCCCTGCAATACTGGGCCAAACCATTACAAATCTCCAGATTGCTTATTTTGTGTGGCGGGGTGTGTGAAGGGGGGGGGGCGGACACCTGAAAGAAATAAGCCATCCACCAAGAATGTCACTCTTTCAAATCCACCTGGAGACTGCACGATATGCAGCCATGACATTGGAATTGGATATATCTGAGGGGGCCGCGACATTGTGTTTGGACAGTGCAGATCACGTTGGGAGTTGTTGTTATTAGGGGATATAGCAGATATTGGAATGATGACACAAGTGTGAAATAAGCTGCCCTCGACAGGTACGTCTTCACGGCGTCGTGGCCTCGACAGGATGCTGCCATGTTCCAGAAAGTAGCTGTAAACATGGCCTATCAATCGCTGATCAGTGAGAAATGGGTTGCATCATGATAACACAGTCTTACTGTGGTGTGCAGAACAGATGTTTTGTGTGTGTGTATGTGTGTGTTTGTTGTAGGGAGTAAAGGGCTGCTGTTCAACACTAGGCTGTAGGCCAGAACAACTCCAGTCATGCTGACAGCTTTGACAACTCCCACACACACTTTTGCTATTGGTGCGCACAAACACGCACACGCAGCATCACACCACCAGGCTTATCTATCTTCGCTTCCAGGAAACACAGACGCAGAAGAAGGGGGAGGGAGTGGGGATGCAAAAAAAGAAAAAGTGTGACACTTTATTCAAGCTGGAGGGAGTCGCATGCCACAGAAAACAAGGCACAAACAGTTTAAGCTGAACAAACAAACATGGCTGATTGGACTGAGGCTGGCGGCCCGCTGGCGGCAGAGATATGCGCTGACACTCCACACCAAAATATTTACACCCTATCTTCTTATATAAGTGGATTCAGGGCAGATGGATGGATGGATACGGATTTGGAGGGGCTGGCTGGAGAGGATAGACAAATGAGAAGAGAAGGGGAGAAGGATAAGATGTCCCATACAATGTCTGAATACAAAAGTGGGGCCCTGAGTTTGTGCAAACAAGCAATGTGCGACTGGGGAACGCTGTCGGAACGGCGGAGGCCCTAAACAGGCTTCACGGAAGAATAGGGGAACGGATGCAGCTGGGTGGCGTTGAGATTACAAACACTGTCCTGACCTAGAAGTTCAATCACACAACTGACAATACAGTGCAGAGCTAAAGCCTCAGATTGGTGCTGCTCCATGTCTTTGCTTGTTTTGTATACACTGTGTCAGAGATGCTGGTGGGCCAAAGAGCAACCAGCAGCCTCAAGCATGCAGTTGATGCAGTTACACTTTTTTATTAATCGAGTCCATGCTTGATGTGCGTGGGCGTCTATGGCCGCTATTGATCTCCTTCACCTTAAGAAATTCGGCCACAGGAGAAAAGTGACTCCTATCCTTTCATAAAGGTCAGAACTGGCGATGGCATGCAGCTGCCTCAACAATGGCTCCACACTCAGCTCCCTTATCACCTCTACAAACCCACACAGAGCACACAACACACCTGGATTCAGTCCCCTCTGCTTGGTTGAGTACTTGTAAAGGAAATAAGCTGGAGCTGCTGGAGGAGTTGCAGGAATGTCAAATAAACACATGCAAATGTCAAAAAGGCTTCTGCAATGTGACGTGACAACTCAGGCTCCCTTCCTGTTGCCCAAATATGGCTCACGTGCTAGGACGGTGGCGAGTGGGGCCACCAAAATGCAGTCATACAAATTCCCAACAGAAACCTACGGGTAATTTCTCAGATGGTGCTTCCATGAGAAAGAAAGGAGAAAAGGGGAATTTGGAAAGTATGTAGGAGTAATGAGCATTTTAATGTATGACTCAATAAATCAACAGTCTGCAGTGAACAAGGGAGGGACGAAGAGAGAAGGAGGGGGGGGAGAGGTCCATGGAGAATCTGCTCGGGCCTCAGGACGGAGGTAAAGCTATCCAGCAGAACAATGGGCTCCTGTGTCCCCGCTCTGCTATCTCTATCTCTGTATTTTCAGCTACTTCAGCTTCCACTGGCTCCTCATACAAAGTGCTTCATCCAAGAATAAAAATCTGTCTCATGCTCGTTTATTGTTGTGGACCTTTTTTTTTCTTAAAGTGGATAATAGGTATTTGGAAGAAAACCTTCCATATTGATCGTTTGCTCTCTTCAACTCCTTTCCACCTCTTCACTGCACTTTGAATTCAACTTCTTTCTCCCTCCACCTCCCTCCTCCCCCTCTCCCCTCCTCATATCACATTATTCATTTCTTCCTCTCATCCTTCTGTCTTCCTCCCCCCACCCCTCTCTCCCACGTCTCTCACCCCTTGTTTATTGATTCTCTAGATTAAGAATTCCTAGGGTGGAGGATTGTAACACACAAGCATCAAATTATTTTGGGGTGTGCTTATTTGCCTTTCCCTTGCATCTATTTGGCCTGTGTCTGTAGACAATTATGCCTACCCAGCCCCAGACTCAGGTGCTAATAATGAAGGACAAATAGAATCATATGTGTAAACTTCCCCCACTGATGAAAATTTATATTAACTTTCTGCCACAGTAAACAGAGCTGCATAGCTACACCCTCCCGGGAGGATTGACGAGATGAATTTGCTCGCTCCTACCCCAGGAAGAAAGCTCGTATAGTAGAGGTAGGTGGCGGTGGTGGTGGTGGTGGAGGGGTTTGGGAAGGTGTCTAGCACCATTGTATAACCTCACACTTATTTTTCCACTAACGAAGACAAAACACGGGTCTGTTTTGCCCATCACAGATAAACTGTGTGTTTATGTCTGAGTGGGAGTTGAAGAGTGCATATGCACCAATATGTATGTGTCTGCTGAGACGTCGGGGAGGCCGTGCCAGCAATAACAAAGAGCGCGGCCTGCTGTCGTTCACTGCGACCGCTAACATCCACTGACATCCCGCCTCCCGCTGTTATCACCATGGATATTCTGTGCAAATACAGTGATATATCTGTTCTATCGAGAGAGAGTAATTATTTTCAGCTACCTCCGAGCTGAACTTTAACACAGAGACTGAGGTGGAATTTGAAACAAGACTGCTTTGTCATGCTGTAAAAAATGCATTTTGACATTTTTCATCAGGTTAGAAAGACCTGATCGTACTTATTTCCAAAATAATCTTAGATGTGCCAAGACTTCACATACAAGTCATACAGATGTCATAAGTGGTTTTGTTCTTTAGTCATACCTTTCATATTTCACCACTTCAATTCAATTTACAAACAACAGCCTTCTTTCTCTTTGCTCTAAAGTCTTTACTTTGACCTGTGCTGTATCACAACGTTTAGATAAGGTGACAGCAGGCGTATTCAGCAACACTCTTTATCTACTGCTGCTCTTAGGGAAGTCCTTTAGAGCTTGACAACTGAGAGCAACCACAATATATGATCACAAAAAGACAGAGGGGAAGGAAAATAGAGACAGACAGAGACAGAGAAGACCTTGGGAAGGTGTTTGTGTGGATGGAAGATGAGGCAGTGTGTGTGTGTGTGTGTGTGTTAGGTCAAGTGTTCTCTTTGCAAAAGCAAAGCTGGCATGAGGTATGAGTGTTCAACTGTGCAGCCTCCCCCCACAAAACCTGCAGCCACACAAAAAACCCCAAATACACACATTCTCTCTCTATTACACACTCTTTCTCTCTCCTGAAGCGCTTGATTTCCCCTTCAGGTGATTATGATCCCTCGCCTTTTCACAGTTCCAGGCGAGTGGAGGTCACACAGCTGGATGAATACCTGATATGAAATGTTGCGTTCAGGCCAGCCGTAGTTCATTTGGAAAGGAGGCTGAGCCCAGTGGAAAAACTGGAACTGTGGGACGGGAAGGAGACCTCAATTGCTTCGTCTTAGTTGCTTATAAACAGTATGCCGATGATCTGAACACTTACAAATTAAATAAATGTGATATCATAAAGTATCACAGTATCGGACTGCATGACACGATATAAAAAACTGTGAACTATACGCCTACTGTAGCTATTCATGGAGCTTGAACACAGCCGTATTCCTGCGCAAACTAGACTTTTCATATCATTCTTGTCAGCGGATCAGACGCTGACAATGAAGTTGCTTTTCATGGAGCTTGTGTCTGTCTTTGTTGACAAGGCCTTATTAAGAGGCTCCCACTCCAAAAACATGGCCAGAGGCGACTAGCAATCTGACTGTGGCACCGGAGAACAAGCAGCCGCCGCGGAGGAGCTTGTTTTGTGCAGAATGCCAATACCAATAGATGCTGGAGAAAAGATGAATGTGCTGACACTAATGTCAGTGTCATATGAGATGCGCGCATAAACATAAAGACCGGGGCTATAGCGTTAAATAAAAGGCTGCTGCATCCCGGGGTTGGTAAACTGCATTTAAGTGTGTTTACCCTCCATTAAATCACTGATAACGACACACAGCACATACAGTCAAACATAGGAACACAAAACAATGATTAGGAAAAACAGCTACTGAGTGTCACTCTTGTCCATCTTCATGCCAACCAAATTTGGCAAAAAAGGAGCTGATGTCATTTAAAATCCACACTGCCTTTGCCTTGAACACTGACACAAGCAAACCAAGCTTGCAACGTGTGTAGTGCATGTGTATTTGAGTGCTTGAGCCAGTGGCACTGCCAGAAAGTTTTCATATTATTTAGCCCCCTTCCCAACAAGCTAAGTCGACATGGTTGGTGCCAATAAATGTCTTAGGTGATCTAGTTTCACAAGATGCTACTACCTTGGTGCTAGCTTAAAAAATGAGCGTGCCACAGCCTCTTAAATACAGTGATATCAGCCTCTAATTATTTTCGCCAGTGCCCCTCTGATACAATTGCGGGTGCATGTGTGTACATCAGATCCTGTCTTGGGGGTTCTGCTGTTGCGGGTCAATAGTATGAGTGTCTGACTGTCTCATCCTGAGGAGCTCAGGTTAAGTGCTGAGTCTAATTGTAACCCTGTTCTGGGGTCGATGAGAGAGCGCCCTGACCTTAGCTGTAAATGACCTCATCTCACCCGCTGCATGCCTAACCCTGAGTTTGACCTGCAGCTGTAGGGACATGAACAAAACAGATGTTTACATTCTGTAATTATTATGTTGTTCTGAACCTACATATGCTTTACATAATGGCCATTACAAAGTTTAAAACAAGTTTATGTCACTACTTTGCCTTGCGATTAGCCCCCGCTCACCTCATTCAGGATTGCTCTCCATTGAGGGCGCTGTATCTTTCAATGAACGCCACACTTCCCCGAAAGATCAACTCAATAAATAGCCACTACATCTGCCTGTGGAAGGGCCATGGATCACAATCACTCCCCCTCTCCTCTCTCCATCTCTATGCTTATGTAACACCTATCTTCTCCTGTGCTCCTCCTCCTCCTCTCTTTCTTTCCTCCGCCCTGCATTGTACCTCGGTGGTTGTCTTGTGAATATTCCAATTACAGCGGTGTGTGTTTGACCTTTAAGTGAGCTGTAGAAGATATAGTTATCTGCCTTCCACTCTGACACCCAGCGTCTATCAATCAGTGTTCCACACCACCACCACCACCACCGCCACCACCACCACCAGAACAGGCGGCCACACTGAGCTGGGTCTGGTGAAGTGTGTTTGTGTGTGTGTGCATGTATATGTGTGTGTGTGAAGAGAGATGGAGAGAGGGAGCTATCACAAGCACAGACTGTGACTGGTAAAGCAGGCAGAGAGGCTTGGAGAGTCCCAGTGATAAAACTGCAAAAATAAAAAATAAATAAGGCTTGTTTCTGAATACATAAATGTATACCGCATATACACACACAAACACACACACGCAGGAATAGAGAGAGGGGGGAGAGAGGAAGAGAAAGAGATGTTAAACATTTTTTTCTTTAATCTGCCACCAGCCTGACTGAGCCTTACTTCCATAAACAAAGCCTTCTTCCAACAGCATCCTATATCACGCTTCTGAGAACAAGCAAGCGTGAGCAGAGTCATACTTCCTTAGTTTCATTCGTGCTCCCCGCCCTTTTCCAAAGGGCTAATCTACATCTTTCATTGAATCAAGAATGGAAATTCACAAGAAATGCTTCTTTTTCAATTTCATGCTGAAGTAGCTCAAGTTAGTGGATGTAATTTCTCCTAACAAGAAAATTTATCACTCTGTCGCACACTTAGTCCAGCTATATGTGAGAAAAGGGCCTCCTTTCTGCATTTTTTTTTTTTCCTTGGGCTTTGATAAATGTGCCAAAAGCATGATCACTCCCTTCATAGCGCTCCGTACAAGGACAGAACAATTACAGTGGTTATTAAGAAAATAAAACCTCTGGTTGAAATTTGTATGAAAGATAAATGACATATCACTTAGGGCTGTGGTGAAGGCATTACAAAATGAAGTCAAGACTGAGCCAAGAGCGGGATGGGGGGTTGTTTTACACATATTGTAGGGACCTCAGCTTCTGAGTCTGAGAATTATGTCATGCTACAGACAAGAATATGGAAAGAGTGAAAAGAAAAAAACACTCCGTTTTCAGTGATTTTGAGAGGGATTCTCTCCTCACACATTTCAAACGTGTGCCAACAAAGAAGTATTTCCTCTCTGTGACAAAAATCCCAGCAAAGACTAACAATGCACAGAACTCCTATAAATCCATTTGAAGTTTTGTGCAAATTATGATTATCAGGTTCACACTGAATTGGATGATGAAGTCCAAACAGGTGGAAAGGAATGCATGGAGAATGGTATCGCTGAAACAATACCACGCATGGCCAAGCCACCAGGCTAATGTATATTTATCATGTAAACTTCTGATAAATGCATACCAAGAAACAATCAAATCTCCGGGTTTCAATTGGAAGATTTTTGCACCATGGACTCAAGCGTGAAACCAATATCAGCTTAGTGTCTAGTCAAGCTTGAAGTGCTGCGCCTAGCCCACAAAGCATGTTCTGCATATGCTCATGGGCGTCGCTTTTATCAGGGTGGAACAAGCAGCTTTCCACTGCTATCACTGATCAATGTGTGCGAGTTAAGTCCCACCAGTGTGGGTAAATAAGCAGTGGTTAGGTCTTGATGAGGAATGGCAGGCTGCTTGAGCGGGACCGGAGGCTGGAGAGAAGCGGGCCTGTCTGCTGAGTGTGACTTCTACCATTAACCTCAGGCTAGAGTATTCTCCGAATCAACCCTAAACAAATTGTATCCTCCCAAAGGATTTAATTAGAAGTGTTTATTTTCCATATATCCCATCTACAGACTTAATATATGCCTTACTGTTTGCTATATTTCCCTAGATTTAAAAAAATATATATAGAAAAAACAGCATTACAAAGTTGTAAATAATACATATGACAACAAAGTGAGGGCCTGACCTTGGCTGATACACTATAAAACCCAGCAGCTTCAGCTCTAAAGCCTGCAGTGAAGAGAGCCAAAGCCAGCGCTAAGTGACATGTCAGTCAGTTCGTCTGTTTGGAGCCTTCAATTCCCCACGGCCTGAGCTTATTTACTGCATTTGTATGAAAAGCTGTGAAGAGGAGAGGGGCTGAGAGCCCGGCTGGCTTCTCTTACATATGTATACGGTGTTTGGAGGCAATGCGTAAAGAGCATCTCCCCTTGCAGCCTGGTGGCGTTACAACTACAAACAACTTGGGAGAAGGATGGAGCCATTAATATATTCAGAAATGGGTCAGGGATGAAGGTAATCGGAGCAACAGTGTTAACAAGTGTGCTAAAAAAAAAGACTGTGATGATACCTGGAATCTGTTAACCGAGATTCGGGGCGCATTAGAGACAGAGAGCACCAGTGACATTTAAGATGCTACTACTTTTGCTAGTCATCTTCTTAACCAGATTTGAAGTCATTTTAATATTAGTTAGAGAAGGGGAGGGAGGGGGGGTGCACACAACAAACCATCGGGCATGCGTTTCAGAGTCTGATTTGTTACTATTCATGGCTAAAGCGGAGAGGAACTGTAATACTAGACATGCTTGTTAAATTCACAACACTCCAAAGCTGCCTTCTAGCAAATCCTGTCTTTTGGTTGTCAGCTTAAGACACCCCGGCATATGCATATGTAGGATTTTTAAGCTCTGTTAAATGGATAGCGGTGTCGTGGCCTATCAAATGACTATAAGCCACTTGCCTTTTTTGGGGGGGGGAGGGAGCCATTTACAGAAAAAGCAGACAGCAATGTGTTACCTTGTATGCAATAGGAAAGCAACCCCCCCCCCCCCCCCCCCCCCCCCTTTCCTCCGCACGTGTTTTCCTCTATCCTCCTGTTAACTCCACATTAGAGGCAAACAGAGCCATTTACATGTGTATTTTCAGGCTGCGGGTGACAGTAACACTCCACCCCGCCATATTAACGACTGGTACTCTGTTTAAGCCAACGACAGGGGAGTGGCAACAAACAATGACAGAATGCCTGTTTTCGATTGTGAGGCCACGAAAGATGATACGCCAGTCACCGCCGAGGCAGTTTGCAAATAAATTATTGTGGAGGGTATTGAGCTGGAGCAATTGCTCCAGTCCACTCAGAGTATGTGTGACTGAGTGTTTGTATGAGTGTGTATGCATTGCCTATATATGTGTTTGTGTGAGTGGACTTATAGATCCAGTGCCATTTATTTCCCTGAGCCGGAGCGGGGCAGTTAGGGAGGCGTAAAAGGAAATGAGTTGTGAAGTGGCCATTGATCCTGGCCTGCTCTAGGTTGGCTGGAGACTGCAGGACTATTGGCCACAGTATGTGCGACTGAATGGCTGCCTCTTATTTACACTGAGGTGGTTAACCCTGACCCAGTTCATTTATCACTGGGTTAATGTGCTACAAAGGAAAAAGGGAAAAGAAAAAGAAAGAAAATGTGCCGGTCAAACACAACGCCTGATCTAGACTGACTGATGTCAACTGGCTCCATTGAAACATATAAAAATGTACTCTAAATTTAACTTCATAAAGGCAAAAAGAGCTTCTCAAAGCAAATGACCTCTACGGCACTGATCTGATATCCTGTAAACACACACATGCACAGACACAGTGTGACCTATCTTTTTCTACCTTCGACCTGCAGACCACACCGCCTGCTCCACAGCTCCCACCTGCTTGGGCATAAAATAGCCGTGAGTGTTTATTTCCAGCAGATTTCCCCCCGTCTATCTCTCTCATCCTCTCCTCGCAATTCCTACATTGCTCGCTCTCTCTGTCCCTTTCTCCTCGTCTTTTTCAAGCCTTGCAGCTTGACATTTCGCCATGCTCTCGGGGGACTCCTGTGCGAAATGGAGTTACTGGGAGAGCGCCACTGTAAATTCCAGGAGGCCACATGTAATGTGTCTTAAACATAGATGGACAGGCCAGGTTTCAAGGAGCTGAAGAATGAGACGGTGGGGGGGGGAAAAAAGGGGGAGAAGAAGTGGCGTCTCGATAGATAATAGAATAATACTGTGTTTTGTCTGGGGAAGGGTGAGCAAACAGTAGCCATGCTGTCATTCACACCCTATATCTTTAGTGTCATCACAAAGGGGGAAACTACAGGCCTATATATCACAGGCCTGTATGTACTATTCTGTAGGGACTGTCTGCCGATAGCCAGGCTTGAAATAAAAAGAAAGATGGCTTTCATTGTAAATAAGTCAGACGCGAGGATTGCCAGGGAAGAGCTGTCTTTTCACTGAAAAGGGGGAAATAATTTTACAAAGACATACAGTACACGCTGCTTCCCTAATGCTTCTCTAGCCTTTACAGAAAACCCCTTATCTTCGCACAGATGATGATGGGTAACAAAAGGCTCCTTTATGAAATCGTTCATATTTCAGCGAAGGTCTGTCTCCTGTCCTGAGAGGTGATTGATGCATCAGGCCAGGGCCAGTGTCTTATTTACACAGTTGAGTGGGGCAATCTCAGGCCTGAAAGATAAACCTAATGAGCTTCTTTGTGCAAGGGTGCAAATGAGAGACACCATCCTCCCTCCCTCCCTCCTTCCCTTTTCCATCCAAAGGGACAGTCTGGGTGATTAGGCCTTTAAATTATGCTCAAGGGCAAAGCCCAGATTTGCATCTTAGGTGTGTGTGTGGGTGTGTGTGTGTGTGGGTGTGTGTCTCAAATGTGGTACGGAGAGAAATGGAGAGGCAGGTGAAGGGCGCAGAGAGAAAGATGCTTGAGGCTTGTTTGTGAGAGGTGATGGTAGGTGAACTATATGTGTCAGTATTTTGAGTATTTAACTGCTAAACAACAAACTTGAGTTGTTATAAGAGAGGTGAGCTCATGTGTCTGTCAAATGAGCGTGCACACACACACACACACACACACACACAAACACACGCACACTGTCATTTTGTCCTTTGTCTGTGGGGTAACTTTCTCCCTAATGACTTTCATTTTGGGGAGAATTTCATTTGCCCCTAAACCCTAAATATTACCCATCACTTGCTGTCAGATTTCTCATCCCTTCTATTTCCTCCAGCTAAACAGCTAGGAAGGCAGGTTAATTGCTGTCACTCTCAAGTTGGACCACTGCCTAGCTCTCGTGTAGCGACAGGGGTAGCCTGGAAGTAAGATGGCACCTTGGCGCACTTATTGTAATTTATGTCAAAACGCTGCAGTCATTTAAATGGGGTTGGATAGTTTGCATTTTGCTGCATCATGTGCCTCAGGAAAACACTGGAATGCATACCTTAACAGTTTACCAACATGTACGGTAGACCTCGACAACAGTCTGCTGCATTTTTGGTGCTAAAGTAAATAAATTCCACTCCTCACAAACACACATTTAACATAAAAAAGAAATCACACAACTAGTGTCATGTGATGTATAAACAATAGCGAGGGAAATTAAATGTATCACTTATGACAAAAGCTTTGAATCTGCAAAGCAACCCTTTTCTCATTACGCCTGAGTTTAATGATCTGGATGAGTAGTGGGCTGCAGTGACAGAAGGTTGTCCCCACAGCTATCCAGAGGTCTAAAACGACTGACAGGGCCACAGTAGATAAGCTACAGCCTCCATCTTGCTCTGAATATCAATACACTCCATACAGTAGTGAGCCCATTTAGAAGGGGGGGCAGTATAGTCCTGAGTATTGGCTCATCAATCCCACTGATAACCCTGGCAGGATTAAGTCTACAGACCACTGTAATCAACTAACAGCCTCATTATGGGACATTATGGTATAGATCCAAAGATCAATGCATTGCTCCCATGTACATACATAGCCGCATATAATATTAAAACATAGCACTGACTGCAGCCAATGATAAATTGATTGGTAATGTGAGCTCAGCACATTTCTTTGCCCTATTTTTTTTACATGGGAGCTTTTATAGTGATCATTTTAGCATAGTAATTAGGGCTGAGCAACATTCATCACTTGCTCTGATACATATCTGCAGCTGGCAAATTGCAATCAGATACAGTGGGTATCTAATCTGTGATCTCAAATCAAATTAGGTCTATTTAGACAACCTTGGGAATGGGGTGATGAAACCCTGACAGAAATTAGGGGCTGGAAATTCAATTGTGACACGACGGTTATCGTTCAGATGCATGGATAAGCAAGTGTGTGGCTTTCATGTTGAGCACGACGACCACATAAAACAAGGGCATTATTTGTTTTGATGGGAAAAAAGTCATCTATCAATATTTGAATATATATATATAAAAATGGCTGCTGTGTAACTTGATCTGTGTCCTAAAAGCCTTTGGCCGAATCCGAGGCGACGAGACCTTAAGATGCTGCTTTTCTAATTATAGCTGCAGGTGGTATTTTGGAGCTGCTAGGTAATGGCAGAACCCACAGGGACAGTGGAGAATTCATCAGTGCTTATTATTAATCATCCCCCCAGCAGCGTGATGAGAGACTGGAGCTTCTATACCCACTGGACCACTCAATGTCATTCCAAATATGGGTGGAAAATTACACCCAACAGCCTTCCTTCAAAATGGACTCAGAGCGGACGTGGACTGAAATTTTTTAAGCTGCACACAGGTGCAAAGAAAGAAAAAAAAAAAAAAAAGTACAAGCATGGGTGGACACATACATATACTGCATGCCTCACACACACACATGCTCACTGTCATTCACTTACACACACCTGCCAACATCACATCACCCTCTTCAAATGAGCACATGCTAACAACTGCAAAATAGCACAACTCCGTGCTAACAAATGCATTAAAAAAAATCTCCATCTCCATCTTTCGTCTGACCGCGCTGTCTCTCCAAAGTGATGCAGTGTGAGCGCGCCACAGGAAGTGTGTGTGAAGTTAACAGCACAGGGCCCCCTGTTTTAAAAAGCCTCCAGAGACCTGTTAGCTGGACTGCTCATTTCAATGTGTCTGTCTCCGGGTTGGGAGAAGGCTTGGGCTGGCCTCTTTACAAGGCACACACTGTCATACACCGCCCCCCCCCCCAACACCACCTACCCACCAACCCACCACTACGAGCTCTTAGCCGTGCGTCCATCTCAGACTTAACTAGACACTTTATGCTTACGTCGCTTCTCTCTCTCGGTGCTGTGGCCTTTTTTTCATTTTTACAGCACAGCCACTTAGTTAACATTTACACACACACGCACATACACACACTTTTATCTGCTTATGTCAATTAGATTAGTAATGTTGTCTCATATTAGATCTCTCTAAATAAGTCTCAAAACATTTCAGATCATTTACAACTATTCCTTATTTGCGCCACACTTCTACAGCATTTAAATATACTAAAATAAAATATGAAACCTAAAATAAAAAGGCTAAAAAAAAATGCTTTCAGTGTCAAGTAAGACACTAAATTGGGATCCCATGTTACAACAGTCAAACAGTATCTTCTTATCCTGCTTTCTATCTCTTTCTATTTTACCCTCTATCTGCAAAGAGCATCAACACAGATAGAAAGCAGACCTCGAACCAACACCTTCACATGTAGTGAGGGAGAGGATTGACCCCAATCAGGTGTGTGTTTGTGTTCAGAGTGGCAGAGTGGTGATAAATGGGGGAGTAAGGCCACAGTGCTGTGATGCTGCTGCAGCCACCAGCAGCGCCACTGGGGTTGAGCTGGGGTTGGAGGATGGGTGCTGAGTTGGAATGGGGGATGGAAGAGAGATGGCGTGGGGGGGGGGGGGGGGGGGGGGCCTGCGGGACACGCTTCATTTTGCTACACCAAATACAGATATAGATGCAGACGCACAGAAACACATCATCATCTGTTGTATCGCCCCGGATGAACTGACCACAGGCTTTCAGCTGCCTCCAAAAAGTACATGCGTGCACAAATGCACGCTTGCACGAAAATTCCCATCAAACGGGGAAAGGACAGCACGCATCATTACAAACCCGCGGCGTTGTCCCCCATCCACCCCGAAGCACGGCCCTCTGACCTCATCTCCCACTGCTCTTTTGGCAAACTGTCAAAGCCATCATTCACCGTGAAAAGACACGAGAGACACTTGACTCCTTTACTCTGCTGGCGACTGACTTTCACAACTCCTGCCTCCCCCCCACTGAACCACCAACCTCCTACACCCCCCTGCAGTTCATTCACCATCAGCTTGCTCTGATGGAGAAGAATAGAGCCAGTACAATACAACATGGGTATGAAGAAGGGAAAGTTAAAGAGACTGAAAGCGGAGCATCATGCCTCCAACCGAAACAATTCAGTAAAAGTAACACAAGAAGGGAATAACACAAAGTTTGTAAGAGAGGGAATGATCTCACAGTGCAGTTTAAAAAAATCTAAACGACTTTCTAGTTGCAGGAGAGAGAGACAGAAAGACTGCATGCAAATCAGTCTTTCAAAACTGTCCCGGTCAAAGGTTTCTCTGCCGCTGGTGGGTCTGTGGTTACAGCGTCTGGATGTGTGTGTGAGCCTACAACTAGTGCCGAGTTAGGAGGCCCTCTGGTGGATACAGCGCTGCCATGACATACACACACACGCACACACACACAGCCCAAACTGGTCCGTATGATGCTCCAACGCACACATTCTTTCCCTTTCTCTGTCTGCTTCTCTCTTTCTCTCACTGACACACACATTTTCTCACATGGCCTCACATTGCTGCATGAGCTCTCTATAAATACAACTTGAAATGCAAAAAAAATATATATAAAAACAGTCACTGCAAAACATTTTCATCACTCCACAGGCAACAGCTTCAGGCAAAACATGCTGACAGCACAACAAACTACCCAGAAAATTTACCAACAACACAAACAGCCGATTATACAAACATGTTTTTCCCCGTGTCGTAGAAAAAACACAAACAATACAACAAAATATATATTTCATTGTGCCTCCTGTCTATGTAGAAGAGCTCAGCGCTGCCTGAGCAGAGAGCAGAGCAGAGCAGAGCGGGAGAGCGAAGGGAAAACAGAGTGAGAGGGAGGGAGAGAGAGAGCGGCTGAGAGACGAGACGGGGGAGAAACACAACTTACCTGCTGTTGTTGCAGATGCAGCAGCTCGACTGTGCTTACTTCGCTGCTCGTGTCACCAGCGCTTGATCTCCCATCTCTACTGCCAGCCTCTAATTGGCTGCTGCTTAGGGTGCTCATTCCATTTTGACTCATTGAACTGTTGCTTATTGTCTCTGTGGCCGACTCCTGCATCATCATGATTTAAAACCTAGAAGTGATTAAGAGGCACCGGTTAGGGCTCTTCTTGTTACAATTCCCCCCTTTTTCCCTCCTATTTTTTTTTTTCTTTTTTTTTATGCTTCCATTATCAAGCCCTCAGTTCCCCCCTCTGCAAATTAAAGCATTTAAAGAAGAGGGAGGGGGGAAAGGAGAAGAAGGGGGGGATGCAGGAGGAGCAATTATGCATTCATTGTGTAAATGAAGCAATACAAAGAGATGCACGTCCTGGTGCTATTTAAAATGGGAGGGGTACGTACATGTGTTTTTATCCTTAAAATTTGGGCATAAGTCTAAGCATTTCCCTTTAAGGAAAAATATTTTTGTCATCACTATTAAAAAAAATACATTTGTGGGAAATTAGGATAAAAATATGCTTGAACTAATATCCACAAATGAGCATAATATTTCCCTCACACTTTAGCACAGCCAGGCTGCACAGACAAGAAAACACAAGCACGGGCACTCCTAAAATATTTGACGTCTTGAAGCTGTCAGTTTTTTTAGTGTGTGTCGCATCTGAATGAAGCTGCCTAATGACGCAAAGCTAATCATGCAAAATTAAAATTTGGTGGCGGGGAGGAGGAGGGCGAGGAGGAGGAGGAGGAGGAGGCACCAAATCACATGGTGCAGGGCTGGTGATGAACACTATAATGGGTTTGTCATCTGTGCTGTGGCTAAATAAAATCTGCCACACTGGCTTCCATAGAGGCACCAAGCTCGTATGTCACTTATTGGCTCCTTTCTCCCCCCTCTTCTTTAATCAAACATTATATATTTATTTAATCTGTGATATTAAAAAAAAATCCCTTCCCGGGACACAATTAAAACCAAGTTGCAAACTTTGTGGGAGATGTACAAAGCACGACAACAAATTCTAACAACAGTAAATAAATATATGATATTACATTAATTCTCTGGGCATCTATCAGATATGGAAAACCGGTGAAAGAGAGAGGGAAAAGGATGGGAAGAAAAGGAAAAAAATCTATCACGAATATCACTAATGATTGTGCTAAAAACAGCATAAATTATGCATATTACCTCCTCTCTCTCCAGTAATAAATGTTTTATCATTTTCCCCTGCATTTAATGCTCTGTACCTTGACTGGGGCAGAGAGGAGCCCCACCAACATCAGTCGACAGTCTCACAATAAATAAAAGACACTCAGCACCAACAAAAGGCAACTCAAAGTACACCCCAGAATTATGGAATTTACTCATTTGGAAAACAATTATTTGTAATATTTTAGATTAAAATTTGAGATAATTCATACTTTAAATTCTATTTTAGCTACCACTTTTATATTTAAAAACATATATTTTAAAAAAAAAGTGCAACCTAACACCAGATAATCCACATCCACACAACAAAAGCGAGACAAATGGTGATCACGATTATGTGTGAGCATTTGTGCCCAGCCCACATGGGTACCGTGTGTATTCTTTGGGCCAGTAAATACCGTTTTAATAGAAGTGTGTACACGTTCTGCCCTGTGTGTGTGTGTGCTTGTGTGTGTGTTTGACAAGGGGCAGATACAGGACAGGCCTTAAAGGATGTCCACAGCCAGGATAAACAGGATCCAGGCAGGGAGAACAAACAGGACTGAGCTGTTACACAGAGCAGGGCGACAGCTGCCCGGGACACAAGTAAATAGGGAAGAGGCCAGGACGAGGCGTGCTTGTGAACAAACAGGCCCCTGTTAAACACCGTGCCGCTCACTNGAGAGAGACAGATAAAAAGAGTGTGAGAGTGAAAGAGAGAAAAGGAAAGTGAGTGGGAGGGAGGGAGGGAGGGAGGGAGGAAGGTGGTGATGGTGGTGGGGGAAGACTGGCACAATGTGACATCCAATCCGGTGATGAATCTCAGCATAAGAAACTCAAGGCTGCAGCCGAGATCAGCCGGCTAATAAGTATTCAAATTAGGCATAAATTTTACATGCCCAATGTTTAAAATATTCAGAGAAAGACTGTCTGATTGCCTTTACTACAATTTTATGAACATTCTAATGGAGCCTGGATCTCTCGGTTTTTTTCCTGCTTTCTTTCTTGGACCGGCGATGGATGTTCGGAAAACTTGAAGATATATGAGTCGAGGAAATAAGGATTTTTAATAACATGTGAATGTAATGCAAACTACTCCGGAAGTCCGAGGAAAATTGCTGCTTTGATATTAAACCAATGAAATTTGCTCTTAATGTGCTTACACATGTATAAAACATTCATATTATAAAAAGAAAAAAGGACAAAAATAAGTAATCAGACATTATAGCTTGAGTAAAAAAAAAAAAAATCAGTCAGCATAATTTGAATCTCGCACACAAACAATAACAGCCCAGCACCCGTCTTAATCTCAGCGCCATAATCTTCTCACCCTCCTCCAAAATAAAACCGGTGCAATATGTCTAACTGCAACATAATGATAATGCAGATATATGCAAAGTATATTCGCAGAGATCAGATGGTGCTTTAACCTTAATGACAGCGGTGAGATAAATTAATTAGCCATCTAAAGGCGGCATTCAAATCTGCCAATTAGAATGTCAATTAGAAACACAGCCAGGCTGCAATGATGAGCGGGGCTACCGAGCTGCGGATCTGACTGTGGGGGTGATGGAACTGTCACAGATACACACACACACACACACACACTCACACACACACACAATACTCAAGAGAGACAGATAGTGACAATACTCGGCACCTGAGGGTGTGACTATATGCATGCATGTATCTACATTGTGTGTGAGCCCACCACAGGTCCACCGTGCCCCTGTACCCTCTCCCTGAGGGATACCAGCCCTGACCCCGGCTCAGTCTGTCCTAAACCAACTGGGTCGGAAGGAGCTGCGCCACCCCCAGCTACTATATCTACTGGGGGCCCTCGCTCTGATCTGCGGCGGTGCAGCCAGCTTTAATGCCGCTTGAGTGAGACTGCCTGCTTGCCCGCACGTGTGTTTGACATCCCATAAATTGCCGGTGTCCTGAGTTTCAACACACCCGCTATTTGATGCTATTTCCTCAAGCCATAATCTTCCAATGAGGGAGAACCTAGACCGCTTATTATCACGATCGGAAACAGAGAGGAAGGCTGTTATTGCTCGGGTAATACGCTGGTAATTCTGTAGATGTATAGCTTTGGGAAGGAAGATGATAGTGATACTAAGTGTTTAGGTTGTGGGGTGGTGGAAAGATAGTGAGAGACTGAGATAACTCTGCGCTCTCTAAATTTACAGTCGTCGACGACTCGTTGATGGCTCCAACATTTCTATTAAGGTGGAGGCTCGGTAGGAAGACAGGCATTTCCTGATGAAGCAGAGGTAGACAGACACTTTATTTGCAAAGCTTCAGACCAACTCCAGCTTTTGTCTCATTCCTTGTGCAACCATAGCCTTGCTTGCTATTCCTCTTCAGCTTGGGCAAATATTTACTCTCGAATCTCGTACTACGCAAATCTGTCTCTTCCATCAGGTGCGGGGATCTGAGAAAGGGTCCTGACGACGCATTTGGCCCAGAGATTGGGAGAATTTCTCCTCTTTCTTCCCAGAAGTGACACAACAAAGGTGTACGGAGAATTGAGCCTTTCATCGCCTCACACACACTCTCTCTCTCTTTTGCACGTGCACACCAAGCACACACACACCTATCATTAAAGGGGAAAGAAGCAGCCCTCCATCTTTGTTTGCGAGCTCTAAAAGCCCTTAATGTAGCCTCATTACCTGGCCTGTCTCCCGCTCTATCATGTGCAGTAAACACACACTATGACACTGGCCATCCATCTAGTGGGAATACACAGCTGTCTGCTGTGCTCCAACACTGTCTGTGGAACACTGGGGAATTTAACACACACACACAGACACACACACACACTCACACTGACACGCACGTTACGTTGTTAACACACAGCGGGCTTGACACCGGTTTTCGTTCAGACTCTCTGGCCTATCCATTTTCAGTGTGAGGATGTTCACTGTGTCTCTATCTAGAACAATGATCCTCATCTTATATGCATGAGTTGCTAAAAAATATTTTCACTAGGATGAAGGAAAAAGAAGTGACCTGTAAATCTGTGATCCCAGACGTCCGTTCATTATCAGCTCACATTTCAGGTGGCTGGCTGGAATTCTTTTGGTTTGTGAGATCAAAATAAAAAAAATAATAATAGAAATTACATTTCACAGTCTGCTGACTCCTCACAGCTCTCTGATCAAGTCGAGATATGGTTACCATTTAAAATAATCACAGATTCTGTGCTTGAGTGAAATTAATTCATCATTGCCATAAGTTACTATGCATACAAAATAAAGAAGTAACTGGGCAAGGGCAAGGGCTCACATATTCAATACTTGAGATTGCTTAATAAATCAAAATGCCACATATGTGCTGACAAAAAAAAAAAAAAAAGGTGCTTAAAACCACTGCTTTTCAAAAATGATAAATGTAATCGGAGGCCAAATAATGGAGAGCAAAGAAGTTTAAAATAACTTCATCAGATTGAATACATGCCTGTGACACACACCATAAATTTCAGCCTTCAAAGAATCTTTGATTATGATCATATGTTTGTTTGTACTTGGGTGTGTACTGTAATTTTTTCTGGTTGCGAGTTGTCACAGCACGGTGAGACCACAAGCAGTTTATTACAGCCTTCAGCTTCAAGCAGTGAGTTTGGAGTCGGAGATGGAAAAACGACCACTTGGAGAGCTGCGTTCGACAAAACCCAGTCCCTCGGATTAAGTAAGGCAAGCCAGGCTGCCGTGCCTTAGAATTAAAAGCTTCCTTTTTGGCACTAAAGGGCCGCCATAAAAGAGCATTAATGACTACTTCTTATAAACCTGTGTATGGTAATGGTTTCTGCTCTCAGATAGAGGAATTTCAAAAGTGTTTCACCGGTGAATGAAGATTGCTTTGGAGGAGAAAAAAAGGGGGCTGAAGAAATCATATTTACAAAATCAGGAGTGGGGCCAAATGAAAAGAGATGAATATGAATAATGGACTTTGCTCTTTTTTTTCCCGGGATTAACATTATTCAAAGCAACAGAATCAAATGTGGTTATCTCCTGTCCAATGAGCCCTACATTGAGCAAAACCTCAGTCATATTTCAATTCTTCATTTGAGCTGACAATAAATCGTAGTTCTGTGATAGGAGACATCCAGTCAAGAATGTTCAGAACTTAATTCTCTTCTATTTACAATAAGGAGATGAGACAGAATAAGATAAAAGACAGACTATTTGCCACAGTGTGTAAGTGTCCCTGAATGGAGTGTGAGTGTGTGTCAGAGTCAGTGTTTGTGGAGTACAGAAAGAGGGGGGAAGAAAAAAAAAAACGACAAAGAAAACCAGAGGAAAGGGTGTAAAGTGCATGTTCAATTGTACAGTCTGCACAATGTCTTCTTAGAATCAAATGCAAGAGGCACTCATGAATAGTGTGCATGATACTACGTTAATACAAATTCATTTTACAGCAGTGCAACCAGCTCTGAAATATGACAATAGCTAAACAGTTATTGTACATGGGCTATCCAATTACTTATAAAAAAGGGTGGGAAACATTAAAGTGTTGAATTAAAATCAAGGGGAAAATATTTTAAGATGAAATATAATTTATCCATTTCTGTTTGCTTGACAAGAAAAAAAAAACCTCCACTGCAGCAATAAATGCATGCTTCTTAAATGTAGCGCAGCACGCCCCTCGCAGGAGGAGGAAAAGAGGAGGAGAGAAACTAGTTTTCTTCTCCTGCATTTAGGCTCGTCCCATATCATTTACACGTTACCCATCAGGCACCTCATTCTGCTGAAGCAGGAGACAGCCCCGCCGCTGTGGGTGAGCGAGACAGTGACGAAAGCTGATCAGTCGGCTCTCATTTGCATATTTGCCAATTCCATTAATTAACTCGGCCCACCTAATCAGGGCTAATTGACCTATAAAGAGGGGAGGCCTCATTGTCTCGTCCAATCATCTTTACCAAGAGTAGAGGAGGTGCGCCGGTGAATGCAGGGTACTTCCGACCTAACTGTATTTATAGACCTCATGTGTGCAAGTGCAGAAAAGACATTTTATTCTCCACCTAAGCGATCAGGACTGAGCTGCTTTGACACGGAGCGAGAGTTGGAAAACAAAAGGGAGAAAATGGACAAATTCTTTACACTGTCGAGGAGAGAAGAGAGAGAAAAAAAAAATATCAGAGGAACTAATGACAGTTGGAGGGCCTGACTCTCCGGTCCTCTCCACAGCGCGGCAGATCCAGCGGACAGGCGCGGGGAGCGAGCCGCGGCCGGCGCAGCCACAGAGACATAGCTCATTGTGACGTTTCCAGTTATTTCTGGTTGATTAGGGCCATTATGTCTCCAGCTCTGATTTATGTTGTCATTCCCCCTCAGCAGTCCTGCATCGATAGATCTTAATGAATTGGTAAATAAGGGTGAAGATTGCAGTTGACAACACCGCAACATTCCTCATTCATACCAGACAAGATTTATGTAACCAATTAGGAGCATAACAGGGGGGGACTGGTCAGGGGAAAAAATAATCTTTCCACAGGAAAATTACCAAAGTCTAACCCACGACAAAACAGATAATGGGCAGTCTTTAACACCGGCTTAGTCACACTTTCTCCATGCCCGGTTGGGGACTTTAAAACTGCTTGGAAGAAAGGATCACTCTTGCTCCTCTTAGGATTAAGAAATTGATTTTTACAAAAATATGCAAGAGGCTGGTTGACGGTGTGTACTGCCTGACAGCCTGACTGCACCTCTCCATTTTGAAAAAACACACCCGACTGCTCAATCCACATCTGAATAATGTCCAAACCAAAGATGATGATGGAATCAACAGATTAAAAATTAAGCCCTTGCCAACAAAGCACCACTTTGATATGGAAATATTAAATTCAAGAAGCCACTCTCCCCCCGCCAACCATCCAAATCAGGACCAATGAAAATGTGAAGTAAGGGGCGTGCATCTGTGTGTAGGTGTGTGTGGTGGGGGCACTCGAATCAATTGTTCGCTTGCTGTTTGATACATCGACTAAGAAATAATCATTTGCATTTTTTAATAGCCTCGTATTTCCATTATTTAATTTCTCCACACTGCAGTTCTAGGAACGTGTTAGCAGACAAATAAAGGCCTCTTTGTCGTTAAAAAAAAAAAAAAAAATTCAGATAAAAGTGCTGATCATCAATAGCCAGCGACAGGCCAGGAAGACCCATAGGGCAGGAGTGAACAGAGCTGGAAAATTAAAGCAGAGTGATACGGGAGCCGGCTCCTTTCAGCCCTCTCTCCCTTCAAGCACATGCAAATGAGGCCGTGCTGCTTAACTGCATCATTTATGTGGATAATAGCGGCATCATCATTACGGGAACTCAAATTAAATTACATCACAATTAGCATAACAAAGTGATTGGTTAAACTTTCAAAACAAATAACGCGGCTCGGCTAATGAACGGTGTTAATTGGCCAGTGTGCATTCTAAATAAAACATGGAGGTAAACATGTGTTTTAGTTAAACTATTTTAAAATTCATTTCCCTCTTCTTTTTTTAAACAAAATGAGACAGACGTGGAAAAAAAGGAGGAAAAAAAATAACTGTAAAAGAAGACTCCAAACTGAATATTGCCAGGGGGATTTGTAAGCTGAAATATAAAATGTGTAGCATTTAATTTTATTGCGCTAAAGAACCTATTATATGCCAGACTCTGGAGAACAATGTAAATTATCTGCCTTCAAAATGGAGTTTGGCCAATTCTCCATGTGAACTAATCACATAGCTCATTATGCATTAGGGTATTAAATTATGAAGAGGAGTCCCTTTCGCATTCCTGCACAAAGCCCTATGAAATGTTAATAATATGCCCACAATAGCCCAATACCATGCCTTGCTCACCCTCATCAATATTTAAGTAAACAAATTATCCCACTCGCCTTTGATAAAGATAATTAGTGTTTCACCGATTATCAGTCTCGTGACCTCTCTCCTCTTTAAACTAAACATCTGCTCCAAAGATTTTTTCTTTCCTCACACCAACAGACGGGAGTAAAACAAATAAGTCAAACTTCAAGTCAAAGCTTTGCCCTCTCAAAACACACATCTGCAACTGATTAATATTTGATTGTTATTAGCTTATGAAAGGTTATACAGTGGCTGTGCCCTTTTTATTCTCTTTCACCATACTCTCTGTCCTCTTGTTTTTAATGATCAATGATTAGCTTAGCAAGGAAGTAGCAACATCTGAGGAAAACACAATGCAAGAGCAGAAATACCACAGTAAGTAACATGCACACACACACACACTTTCACACTTTCACACTCTCACACACACACACACACACACACACACACACACACACACACACATTTGGGCACACACACTCACTTGTACGCATGCACACACACACACACATTTGGGCACACACACAGAGCCATTCATCAGCACTAATTAAGCAGCAGATTAACAGAGCCCGCAGACCAAGGCTGCACGGTTACACAGTGGGACGACCAGCGGGGAAGAGAGGAGACACAGCCCGGCAATAAAACACAACCATTAAACACAGCCAAGAGCCTGGAGTCGACTACGGATGACACACGATTGATGGGTGGATGGATGCATGATGGATGGATGGGTGGATAGATGGAGGGATGGACAAGAGTCTGCCTGACTTTTTTTTTTTTTTTACCTGAAGGTGAGGAGTGCCAGAGAGCTTGACCAGAGAACAGAGTGCTTGCCTCTGCCACCGCCGAGGGTGTCTAGGAGCGACGGCCGCAAGTCGACTGGTGTCACCCCGTGGAGAGGCAACACTATCTGTGTCATCACTTCAGCCGTGTTTATGGGGGATGGCATCATAAACAAGCCAGCTCTCCCCCCCGCCAGCCGCCACCCAGCCCCCGCCCCAGTTCCCCCCGCTCCCTCTCTCTCTCCTCTCCTCTCCCTCTCTCGCCACCTCACCACCACCGCCACCACCACCACCGTGCCATTCATGCATACTTAAATCACCCTCGCCCCATTAAAAAAAAGAAAGCCCAGACGCCTCTCCTGACAATTATTCTATCATTTCCAGTTGTCACCGGGGCAATTACCGACCGGGGCCCCCTGTGCGGGTCGGACATGCAGGCCCGATAGGAGAGGCTTGAGTTGGGGGAGAGGAGGAAGAGAGTGGGAGAGGGGACAGAAGAGGGAGAGTGTGTGTGTGTGTGTGTGAGTGCATATGTGTGTGTCAATGGAAAGGGGGGGTGGGGGGGTGGGGGGTAGTGTACAAAATGGAAATTTATGACAGAGACACGGTGGCTTCTTTCTCTCTCTACACTGGAAATAATTAGACCATCATTTCTTATGCCTGCCGCTGATGAAATATATCACAATTACTGGAAAACACTACTTATCATTTCATTCCCCGTTTTACTGGAAATGAGAGACATGGCAATTATAACTTAGATCTCTTCTTTGCTGTCTTTTAATTTACAGAATGGCCTTCAAACCTGATTATACTTATTTATTTTAGTTACTTTTTGCAGGTAAGTACAAAGAAAAATTAGTTTTTCTGTGCATTTGAGTGCAACTGTGTAAGAGCAAGTGTGTGTGTGTGTGTGTGTAGGTAGCCTGTGCGTGTGGGTGGGTCCTGTGTGTGAATGAGAGAGTGTGTGAGTGTGTGAGGGGATCTTCACACGGGGAGTGCTGTGACTCCTTGCAGGATGCTCGCCGGCTCTCTCCCCTCGCGCCTCGGCTGCATGCTCACCAGGCAGCTCGCGCTGCTCTCGCTCTAATCGCACATCTGCTACTCTGAACGCTCTCTCTTTCCCTCTCTCTCTCTTGAGCAAGTGCACACACACACACACATACACACATATACACACATGCACCCCTCCACACAACCTGCCGGACTGGCTCGCTACTCTGCTCTGTGTTCCCGGCATCGCTGAGACGAGAGGGAAACGGAGACAGAAAAAGAGGCTGGAGGACGCCGCTACGAGAGGTGTGTTCGCCGCAAAAAAAAAGGTATGTGTGTCTGGCTTTATTCTCACACAGTTCGGTGCTTTCCCTTTCAGCTCTGATTGTGTGCATGTCAAAGTGTGTGTGTGCGTAGATGTAAAGAGTCTGAATGGGATTAGTGAAGGGCTGAGCGGCGGTCGGTAGCCTCCACACCGTGCTCTGGCAGAGAGTGTATAGGGCTCTTAAAAACAATTAGCCATGTCACATCCATGCATTACCAAGTAACACGCTATCACAAAGCACCGCTACGATACCACGAGCACACATCCAAACAAAGTCATAAATAGACTGCAAAGGAGAGAGGGAGAGAGTGACAGATAAAATGACCTACCTTTAAAACAATGAGTGAGAAATCCACTCTCCCCGGTAAGAAGCATTTGAAGAAGTATTCTCAGAAGCCTGGAAGCATTAGTGTGTATCAAAAATGAAGAGAGAGGGAGAAAATGCCACTAGAAATCAGAGCATCAAAAGTGGGGAAAAAAGGGGGGAGAAAAAAAGTAAAGAGAACCTAGCGGACGCTTACTGTCAAAGACATCACCAGAGAAGTATTTACAGCGGTATTTACAGTAGTGCGAGGGGAGAGCACCTCTGCCTGGTCACGTCTGAGAGACAGTTGCCGTTTCAGTGCTGCCTAATTAAAACAAGTCAGGCAGCCCCACTGGATTGTTTTGACGCCTGAGGACCAATAGTACACAAAAACCAGTGGCTTGATCGGTGGGGTAGGGGGGCTGGTCGCGGGGAGCGGAGAGGAGGGGGCGGAGGGTGGCGAGAGTTGGCAAAGGAATGGTGAGGAGGGGGGGTGTGTAAGTGTGTGTGTGTGTGTGTGTGTGTGTGTGTGTGTGTGTGTAAGAGGGGTTCAGAAGAGGCGTTTTGTAGAGGAATCTGAGAGGGGAGGGAGACCACAAAGGTTCAGAACTGGGGAGACCTCCACATGCTGAATGCTCCCTCACTTTTTCTTAGACAAAACACCAAGATGATGCTTTTCGAGAGTCTTTTGCCAACACGCTACCACCGCTGTCTCCACTTTAAATACATTTCTCAGCATGGAACACTACCTCTGGCCAAAGTACAAATTCTCAACACAGCTGAGAGTCTATGGCTTTTTAATATCTCATTAAATTATACAAAAAAAAAGTGAAACACACAAGCTGACAAACATTTCACAGCTTTTCCCCTCCGCCGCAGTTTTTAAAAGCTCGGTTTACCACTTGATAAAAGGCAAACGTGTCTGTGCACATGTCTTACATGAGGATTCAGTTATTTGAACAAGTCTCTCCTAATGAATTAGTTCAGTATCTCTAACTGGGACCGCAAAAACCGCCGGTCCCCACTGCCTGCTAAAGAAGCCGACGAAAGCTGGAGCGAGCTGAATTAAGCCGGGGCTGGGCTCAGATGTGATGTATCAACATGTTTCCCCTACTGTAAACAATGCACAACAGGCAATGAGCTGGAACATTTAGGGCTAATGGTGTTTGCCAATCCTTTTGTCAATTTTTTTTAATTCCCTCCTCTCTCTCTCTTTTTCTCTCTGTCTTTCTTTCTCCTTTCCTTTCTCTCTCTCTCTCTCTCTCTCTCTCTCTCTCTCTCTCCCTTGCATGCCACAGATGTTTTTCTTAGTCGCTCCAACAGACAGGAATCTACTGGCAAGAAGAAAGGCTCGGTCTTCCCCAGGAGAGAGGAGTACAAAGCCCCCAGTCTGCACACAGCAGATGCAGAAAGCCAGTCCATCTGCCACCAGCTCGCTCTGCCACATGGGCCTGGGAGATTTAATACAAGAGGGGACTTTTTTTTTCTCACACATCTGCCTACATAAGTTTATGCCATATACATAGAATCAAATACACATCTAAATCTGGCAGAGGTGCAACTCCAAAATTAAATTCATAGTTACACACCAATAGATACACACATGCAGGCAGCCACAGCGTGGAGGTTACAGAGAGTGCAAGAACTTTTATGTTTTAAAGAGAGGCACCCAGGGCAACTATGACAGATTTATTTAGGAGAAGACGTAGCCCCTAACGTGGGGTAAAGCCCACTTGAACTTGCAGCTCTGAGCGATGCACTGGCATGATTTAACAGGCTCTGAATAGCACATTATCTCCCAGGCTCCGCTGGAGCATATTTCAGCCGTATGATATCATTATTTAGAGACCAACACAGAGCAAAAGATGTAGCATTTTCATTAGTGTCAACTCTCTGAGCTCTGAGGCGGGGAGGGTAAACACTAAACAATCATGGCAGAGTGAGGGAGACAGTGGGAGTTGGAGCAAGCGAGAGAGAAAGAGAGAGAGGGAGAGGGGCGAGATGACAAGAGTGCAAAAGCAAGCAACCGAGAGAAAAACACAGCGACAGAGAGAGGCAAAGGGGGCTAACATTAAACAACTGCTGTTAATTGCTCTAAGCATCCACATTATGTCAGTAATTTCTCCCATTTCTCTTTCAGCGTTAAGAGCTTCGGGCTAGAAAGCTCCTTCAGCCCCTTTAATAAACTACTCAGAGTGCCTCACTGGAAAAGACAAACAAGAGGCCCCTGGCCTTTGAAACACTCGCTTCACTAGGGGGAATGCTATGCCTATTTCTACACATCTGTGACAACTGTGTGCCTCCTCCCTTCAGGTATTTATTCCCTACGTCTCTTCTTCCAGTGCTTTACGCTGCCAAGGTCAACGGAGACGAACAGGCCCACCAGCGTCCTGATGTGGTGGCAGCAGAACAGTGAAAGGAGACAGAGAGAGAAACGAGGGGGGGAGACAGAGATAGACATGTGTAGTGGGTACAGTGGGGAGGGGGTGACGGTGGCAGCAGCTGGTTACCAACCCTGGCAGCAGTGGGGGAGCAGTGGATCTGTGATGCAGTGTAAATGCAGCGACGACAACGACGACGGATGTTGCTTATACTGTCTCCTGGCCCTTGCTATCATTTTCACAGTTTACACACACACACACGCTAACTATTAATTTTCAATTAAAGCCACAGTGAAGTGCATTGCCTCTGGGGCATTAGACAAAGTCAAGTGCCCATCACGGCGGTTTCCCTCGTCATTTCTGCCACCATCTCTCCAGTACTACCAAGCTGCCACAAAGTGCATGCGCTGCCATGAGGTTTGTCAGTCAGAAGCAGCCCAGCCCTTAGCCATGTGAATCACTCCTTATTAACCCTTTAACATCTATCATCCTAAAATGTGCACACAAATGACAGAAATGAGTGAAATTTAGAGAAAAAGCTTGGTGCACGTTTAAATATAAGCATTTATGGCCTTTTAAATACACACAAGTGGAATGAGGACAAAAGACAAAGAGAACGGTGCAGGGAGACAAAGACTTTGTGGCTTTTCTCTGACTGCGAGTGTTGCATTTATTGAAGTGCCAAGAGCATCAATGATGTTCACTTTGCGTTGGGAGGTTATCCATTTGACTTCCCTCCTCCCTCATCCATTCTCACATTTAAGAGCCAGTCAGACAAAATGAAGTGATTTCATCGTCTGTTAAAATATGCTCAGCTGCCCCTGACAACTCCCACACGGTGATAGCCACTGTTTCCAAAGAGCAAAACGCCACACACGTGAAAAAACAGAGCGCACACATCAGTGCCATTCATTAGTCGCCACACAAATGTTCCACAAGCACAATTCCTGAGCCTTTTAGTCCTGCCTACAAATAAATATATAAAACACCAAATAAGGTATAATGAGGGGGTAGGGCTCTTTTTAGTCCTGGGCAACGCTGATCACACGATATGTTGCTTACGGCCAGAGAGCAGAGACCATTACGGACCGGTGATTATATAAGTGGTTGGAAGGCAGCACCATTTTAATATACTGTACTTAAGCACCAGGGTATCCATGGCAACTTCCCTTGCTCCGTGCATTCAGAAAATCCCTAATGAAATGCCTATTAAGTGGCTGATAATGACAGTGTCCAAACATATTTGCATATGTGTTTCACTGCAAAAAAAAAGTGAGAGCAGTGAATGAAGGTAGAGAGGGGGCAGGATCGCTGCAATCACAATAATAAATATGGTGGTTCTGTTTGCTTTGTTGTTTGAAAAATTGCACTCATTTTAGGAAATAAACCATTTTTAAATCATCTTATTCACAGATCATATAAATCAGTGATTAAGACAAATGCAAAGCTCAGTGCTTTGGTCTACAAAACCACATTTTTTTTATAGATAAGTATTGCTTTTAATAAAACTTAAACAAGGAAAAGAAAAGTAGTGGCAATGGGTGTGAATTGAGGCCTCTTTGCCTTCCTCTGGGAGTCTCCACATGTGACTTCCATTTGCGACTTTGGCTGAGTGCCCAACAGGACATCCCTGAGAGAGTGTTTGCTTGACTCAATATCAACAGCCCGAGTAAGCAGCCGGGGGGTGGGAGGGTGGGGGGGGGGGTTCTCGCTGGCCAAGCCCGGCCTCGGGTTCCTATTGAAAATAAACCAGGCTGTACATTCATTGGGCCCAGAAACATCAACACGCGCTGCAAGGAGCCACGTATAGCACTCAGCAGCGTTCCGCTGGTGCCTCTCCAAGGCTTAATGATACCTGCACCTCCCCTCCAGCTGCTTCTGCCGACGCCGCTGCTGCACACAGACAGCAGGCGGGCGGGGAATTAAAGTATACATTACAACAGAAAAATAAAAAGAGATCGAAATGACAGAAGTCAGACAGTTCAAGCTGACCGGGCCTCTTGAAACAGAGGAGCTGGTAGACTATAGCAACAGACACTCCAGGTTAAATTGGCCCTCCTGTGCCTCCTCTTATTTTCCCACCACCACCACCACAGCTGCCTCCAGTGCCCAACACCCCCTTCTTATAAAAAAAAAAAAGCTTTTCTTCAAAAGCGTATTTGAATTAAACGAGTTGCTGAAATCAAAGGCTCGGCTGGGCCGGGTAAATTTAAACAAGCAAGTGCGGCTCACAGCAGTTTACCTGTTATACAGCAGATTGGAATTAGATGAAAGAGCAAAGTGTGGAAGACAACTTCCCTTTTTTCACAGTAGTAGATATTATCATACAGTAAAGACATTGCAGTTTAAATTAAATTCCTTCTCAGCGGAAGCTACATGCTACTGAGTTGTTGTTTCTTTAATGTTCCTGGCCACTGAGATGTCATTGACATGAAGGAACAGCCAACAAAAAAAAAAAAAAGCGAGATATAATAGTGGTTTCACACTCAGATTTCCTGTTAGGGATGAATCTGAAACTCATTTATGACAGTGATCTGTATTGTCTGAGGATCCCACAGCTCCAGTTCTGCCAAAGAGATTATCATTCCCAGAACCATGGATACAGTTGAATGGCAGTAAGACAAGCTCCACTGGCAGTCAAAAGAGCACAACACCTGTATATGCTATGCAACAACCGCTATCTAAGGTCCAAGGAATCCTCTCGTTGCATTTGCAAGTAGCAATGAAAAATACTTCCATGCGGGATGACAGAAAAATTAAACACTGACCATGAATCGGATAATGGAGAAAGTTTGGGAATCATGGCGCGGAGCGGCCTGTTCCTGTGCTGGTGAGTGGACTGCAGAGTCCTCCCATTACCTCGGCCTTCTGACTTACTGCTGACACAGTGGCTATCCATTCATGACTAAAGCACCATTCAACTAGACACCAATAACACCTAAAACCCCCCCTGATCAAATTAATTCGGGAAAGCGGCATTCCAGCAAAGAATAATAAACTCATTATATGGAAATTTCAAACTCTTCTATTCTCCACACCGCGGCTAATTCAAACCTAATTTTTACTAGCCACTAATTTGAGGGCGAGGGGCGGGGGATAGGAATTACATCTGGAGGTAATTCATTGTGTGGAACTGAGCCCAGTGGAGGCTACGATATCACCCCCCACCCGCCACCCCCACACCGCCCCAACCCCCCCCCCCCAAAAAAAGGCAAAAAAAAAAAAAAAAGAAAACAGAGAGACAGACAAGACATAGAGAAGGAACTATTTAGGTGAGTGGGACTTCCGGAGCACTGAAACGACACTTTTCACAAAAATGTTTTCATTGTGCTGTCACCAGACACGGGCTGGAGAGGATATAGGTGCTGCAGGCACAGACAGAGAGACAGACAGAGACGCTGATAAATAGGAGGGAGAGGGAGAAAAGGTTTTCAGGAAATGTGGGACTCCTTTTTGCAGCTTGGGCTCCTCCAGACAGCTGCACTGGTTCAGCATTTGGTAAATAGCCAAAGATGTGGCGCGGGTGGATGGGTGGTGGTAATTTTGACTCTGCAGTTGGGTGTTGTGCCCGCTCTTAAGTCTCGGAGTTTATGAGGACGTCTCCCTCTCAAGTGACCAGCTACATCTGGGCTGCCTAAGTGGGCTGCCTAATAAATGGCACACTTTTCCAATGATCTGCACTTTCAAAGCACTGAGTAAAGGGTATGCAGCTGTATCGGTTTCACTGTATGGATGCAAACTTAACATTTATTTGCAAGAAAAGTATTTGCGAGGATTCAAAGTGGACGTGTTTGAAAGATTTTTCTTGATTGCGCCGAGGGAAGTCACGCTGATCAAATTGGGAGAATGAAATATAAAGTTTGGCTCCCAACAATCAGGCACAGTGGAAAAAATCCCTGCAGGAGGACATTAACATGTGATAGAGAAACTTGCCTCAGTCCCTTCCACATCCAAACCCCCTGCTCTCCACTTCCATCCACTGCCACCCCTCCAACACTAAATGTGTTTTCCAAATGAAAATAAACGGAGTCCGACTGGTTTGAGGCAGTCATACTCTGGAATATGAGATCAAATAAAGGCTTCTGTGGAGGCTGAAAAGAGAAATGAAATGGCTTCTGAGGGGGAGATGTACCGAGTAATAAAATTACTCCTTTATATCTTCCTAAACAGCACATGTTCCCCTGGAGTGGGTGAGGGCTTCACTTTGGTCAAAGACAAGTATGCAAGTGGCAATTTTTCCTTCAGGGAAGATTCCCTGATACACTTCTTGAGACTCGGCGCGCCGCAATTTTCTTGAAAACGAGAAACTATTTCAGCAACAAGTTAAGCGGAACTTTGGAAGTTTCACTTTGATGATGTGCTGGTACACGCTGTCATTGAAAGGTATGTTCCATTAAATTGGAACAGCAAGATGATTCATAAGCCTACTGCTTTTCAATGAGTTCAAACTAGGCAGAAATGTTCGCATGAACGCTCGTATTTTATCCTAAAACATACAGTTGACTCGGAGCTGACCATGATGTCACTACTTGAAATTGGTTAGCTATTCCGGTTATACAAGCACCACTCCATTTGGCATCGGGGCGAATTTACAACAAAAGTATGAATCTAACTACTTAAAATCATGCAATTGATTTGTATTCTTAAAAAGCTGGTCACAATAATATTCAGATGGACTTTTTTGCTACAGCAGGAGGGCTGTATTAGAGGAAATTTGCAATTGGAGAGAATACATTATAATTCATTATACAGTAGCTATTAAACCTTCAGTAAAAATGCTTTAGCACAAGGATTGAGCCACTTATCATACCTACTCACTACCTTTAAAAGCTGTCCATGTTCAGTACTCTGAGTGGCAAAAAAGCAATCGCTGATGACTTTGAAAATAGGACTAGATGTACAATTTATCAAAACAGAAAAGGCTGGCAGGGATTTCAGAGAATCAAGAGTTGTAACTGTTTGTTGAAAATCACAGGAGAAAGGAAGACTGCAATTTACGGAATTTAAAAAAATAAATTTAGGGACGCCATTTTTTAAAAGTTACCAACAGAGTGCTACGGGTTATACTGTACTGTCCAAAAACAGCTTTAAGACATTTAAAAAAGAAACGTGTCCTGTTCATAAAATTTATTCATCTGGTGAAATATTAACAGTATGTTTTTAATAAAGAAATCTGTGTACCTTTCCAACACTGTGTTTTAGTGTCTTCTCTTAATGAGGTTAATCTAAGAAAAATTATGCAACAAATTAAATAAATTACTCGCAGATGCACACTAGTATCCCTGTTTTCAGTTTGTTTCATGCAGTCTTGGCATGCAATTAAGCGGTTTACACCAGGTCGATGATGTTTGTGCTGTGACTATGAATTAATTTCTGGCGTGAGCAAAATATAGAACTTTTTCCCTCAGTGACAACCTGCAAGACTGCTGTTTACAAACATACACAGGAAGAGAGCAGACTCATTAGAGAGCTCATAACACCAGGCCCCAAAAATAGTGCGTGGAGCGTGCATCAGTGGCTTAAAACACTTGTCAAGCTATCATCATGGCTGACTTTTAATTTACACAAAGCCACCTAATTATACTGAGAGGCAATGTTTTCAACACTTTGCCAACTTGAACTTGGGAAACATCATTAACTTTCTCTGCGTATTGCCTTTTGCCCCTGTCGAAGCCTGTTGCCGTCTATTCAGGAAGACGAATGGCAAAGGGGATGTTTCTGACAGCTTAAAAGTACCCATCAGCTGCCTGCGAGACATCTGCCCGCACATCCAGCCCCAAAACCTCCCCAAACAAACAGCAGGCTCCACTTCAAATACATAGCAGGACTATTAGGTAATCTTCTCCTTTGTTCGCTCTCCCTGAGCCTCAGTGACTAACCTCAATCTCTCCCCTGTTCCACCTCCTGCCTTCAAGCTGACAACACAACACTTAATGCTGCCAGGGCTATGGGAGTGCACCGTGATGAATGGCTGGGAATTATCTGGAAATATACACGTGCTATCTTATGTATTCAAAGAAGTTTGTTGTGTTATGATGACAGCGGCGGTTTGAGTTTAAAGCGAGGGGGGAAAGAGAAGAGGAGGGCGGCAGCACAAGGGCTCTTTGTTTTGGGACGGGACAAATCTGAGGTTTCCTTTTGGATATTCAATATCCTGCAAGGTACAAAACGGAGTTACAGTAGTCTAGTGTCTGGGCTTTTTTTTTTTTTTTTTTTTTTGGGAGGGGAGGGGTGCAGAGGCTCGCTACGTGTGTCTGTGAATTGTTGCATGCTTCTTAGTCAATTGCTGTGTGGCTCGCGTGAGTCGCTTCCAACAAAGCCTGGGAAATCAATCAATCTGCGAAAAGAAATAACTCTCATGCCAGATGTGGCACTTGAAAAAAAAAAAAGACTTAAAAAGACTTGCTTGTATTTGGGACTCCAAGGGTCCAAACATTATAAAACCATGTTGAAATGAAATATTTATTACAAATGAATCAAGCTGTCAAAATGCTACCTACTCCACTTTGAATTTGTGCTTGTTGTTTTAGGTGGCTTCTCTTAGGTGTAACATGTCAAATCTGCAAGTGTGTAAACATCTCACTCTGAAATATACCTCCATTTTTCACGAGGAGAATGAAAGACAAATGTTTCATTAGCAGGTGACTTTTTTTGTGCTTCTTTTACAAGTCTTCAGTAGTTCCGCTTCTTGACACACATACGCGCACTCTTGCATACGCTGACTATAATTATAAATGCGATGCTTGCTATAGGGAGCTGAACTTTTCACACCTTTCAAAGCCACAAAATTGGATGGTTTTGTGGTTGTGCAGCTGCCGCTCCGCGCTAATGCAAGGCGGTGTCATATGAAAAATATTCCTCTCCCCAAACCACAGGGCTGGTCATTAATGAAACACAGGCCGCGCGGTGAGGTCATACAGAGTCTAGATTTCAGCAGCCACACTTAAAAAACGCTCAGAGAGAATAGAGAAACATGAACACAAATCAGATTCCAGCTCCAAGGACGGGGAAAATAAATAAATAGAGAAAGGCACTGGCCCCTCTCACATTTTCCCCCAGTGCTCTGCAAACAACCGTCAACTGCAGCTCAGAAACGGCTCACAATGAGAGCAGACTAAACAATCTGGTCCCGGCCAAGGAAAATGCTAAGCAACTCTGCACACAGGATGTCTCACCCTAATTGCCAACTATCAAATCTCACAATGGAATCTATCCATTTGGCAAAATCTTCACAGCAAACTTGGCAATATACTTTTGCTTTTAAAAGTGTCAACTTTTGTGATGAGAAGACAGGGCGAAAAGAGATGGGGAAACACAGTTGTCGAGAATTTCATTTCTATCTCGGATTTGCTGGGGTTTATTGAGCTTACAGGAAAACTAGCAATAATGTGTGCTGAGAGAGGAGAGAAAAAAATTTGATTGGCTAAAGGTGCTAGGGGTCTTGTAAACGAGTGATTAAAATCCTCAGCATTAAGATAAACACACTAAATAGGTCCCCAAAGACGCGCACACTCAGGAAGGAGAGAGAGCAAGGGCAAGCCCAAGTCAGCTCGAGAGACTGACAGACTGTGTACTGGAGGTGGGCATGGGAGCGTAACTGGAGCCTTGGGACTGGTATAAGAAACAGGGTTACCAGAAGGGACCAGGCTTTAAACAGGAAACTAATGGACAGTCTCCACCATCCACCATGTGGCATTGTATTTTCCAGCCAGTCAAAGCCATGCTCGCAGAGACCCCATGACTTCAAACAGCCAAAATAGCAGCACATTCATGAAACAGAACAGAACTACTGGGAATTAAAGAAGGCAGAGGGGAAAAAAGGAAAATGCACACACACAAAAAAAGGTAGCAGGCCTCGACAGCAGATGGTAAAATTAACATTTCAACAGTTCCTTCCTTTCATGTAGGTCTCGGCAGAACTTTTTCTTTTTTGGAAAAAAGGGAAAAAAGTAAGAGGGGCTTGGGTTTTGGTAAGATACAGTGGTGTAGAAGGCATCTGGAAAAGGGGAAGAGGAATATTGGCTTATTGCTCCTGATGGTCCACCTCAATGAAAAATTAAATAGGTCTGTTTTGCAGGTTTCCCCTCTCTAGAGTGCCCTAAGCTGTGTTATGGAAACATCATCTTGGTAATTTATACGCCAAAGAACACCTGGTGATGAAAGAAAATAAACCATACCTCCCTTTCTTTCTCCATTTAAAACCCAACACTTTGGCTTTGTGGTCTCTCCCTTTGATGTTTCTTTTTCCACTGTTTTAATGTCCATCCATTTGGTTTATTTTGCAAGAAGTTGGCATCTATTGTAGTGTTAAGTCGTTCGCAAAATGCTTGTCAGATTCCATTTTGAAGTCTTGATATGCACTTCAAAAGGTGCTGTAGAGATGTTATCATGGAGAAGACTGGAAGACTGAGGCATCTCTAATAAAGACCCAAACAATGGACAGCCTCTCTCATTTCCAACCCTGTCCAATGGAGCGTCTCAGTAGTACCCATTAATTTGGACACAGTTCTGGCTAAATTACATGTGTTCCACCTCTGTGACATTTTAAATGCAATTAAAAGCTGGTTATGGAAGTGTGCGCGGACTTCCCTGTGATGAAGGGAAATCACTGACGTGATTAACATGCAAACGAGCTCATGCTGGCAGACTAGATTGGGGTTTGAAAACCTCAATTACTTTTGTGTGATTATCTATTTACCAGTACACAGATTTCCATTTCTCATCTCCAGCCGAGTTCCCCATGCACGAGCCTCAATTATACGTGGCGCACCTTTATTTATGATGCGCGCGACGCTGAAATACAAGCTGTGGTTATTTTTCACTGTGATATATTGCGTCTTTAAAGGCTGCTCATGAGGCAGGGCCACCAGACCAACACTTCCTAATGCTGAGCCATTTGCTTTGTGAGCACTTAATATGATCTTGACCCCCACCACCCTACACACCCCCAATCCATCCATCCAACCTCTATTTAAACTCTGTTTAATCCCACCCCCCCTCCCCATTAGACAGCAGGGAGAGTAATGGACAAAGGGCAACCATTTTTCCCTTTCAACTGAATTTTATGCTTTAATACTTTGTATTTATTTCTAAACTATAACACTACCAAAAATTAAAGCCCTGTAAAATGCATGAATGACTTTGTGTGTGAGTGTGTGTGTGTGTGTGTGTGTGTGTGTGTGTGTGGAGGGGGGTCTATTATCTGGAGACTAATTGCAGGTGAAGATGCAACTATATCAAGCGGTAGTTGAGAGGAAGGTGTGGGATTGAAATGAACTGCAGAAACACTCCAGGCGTTATAGTTTGTATCATCTTGTTGATGTAATTATTAAAGCGACGCCTCGCAGCACAGAAGGAATGCAATTCAATTAATTTAAACTGCTGAATGGTGAGTTTTTTGTTGTCTTTTTTTTGGGTTAAAATTTACATTAAAATATATTTTCCAAGCAGGCAAAAATTAAGACACAGAATAAAATCCTCCAACTTTTTTTTTTTTTTTGGAAAAGAAGCATCAACCAAGAGAATGAAAATATTCCAAAAACACACAAAAAATTAATGAACTACAGTGCAGTAACTGTGCCAATGTGTACTTGCTTTTCAACCATTTTATCTGAAGCGTAATGATTTTTTAAAAATAGTATCGTGCGCGATCTTGTTGTTTGTCGGTGTTCCTGCGTGTTTCTCGGTGCCCAGGGACGGGGGAGAGAAAGGAAAGCACACATATCTGTGGCACAGCCGGGCTTTTTCACATTGTGCCCAGCATACATAAAACATGCCCTGTTGCTTCAGCTGGAGCAAAAAGGAAAACAGTGCCATCAAGTGAAATTTCTGAGGATTCCTCAAACACCTCAGCAGATGCATCTATCACCTTATCAAAGTAAAGGCAGCAGAATAAAAGTGTTGCTCTGTAAATTTCAATGAACAGAATTTATTTATCCAGAATAAGAGTTTTTTCTTGTCAAACACACACCTTGTCACTGTTATCCAACTCCAACTAAACATAAAAGGTGTAATTCTGTACATCTGCAAATTTAAAAAAAATACATATATTCTTTAAATCTTTCCTGTGGGTGGGACTATCAGACATAAGAGCACCACCCACTCAAGTAGAGAGATAATAAGACAAGGAATGAACATGATGCTTTGCTGACTTCATGTTCAGAATCCTGTTTGAGGTACCTCAGGAACAAAGGGAATCATTATTACTATTTGAACTCAGTTGCCAGGACTTGGCTACAACACTGTTATGAGGTTGCTAGAGTAAAAAAAAAAAGAAAAAAAAAAAAAGCAGTGGATACAGCATATTGAGGGAGTGAAACTGGTGGTGACGGCTGGAATCATGAGTGAGAGAGAATAAAAGAGACAGAGAGGGGTAGAGCTTAGATAATAGCAGATAATGGACAATTAACTCGGGCTAGTAGTGCCGGCTCCAGTGAATAGCAGCTTGTGGTGCAGCAAGTCCCCGATCACCACTCAGCCATATTCACATTGGGAATACAGGCGATATCAAGCTGCAGGCTACTGGGCCTCTGAGGTGTACACGCTGCATTAGCAATCTCCACAATGCCTTCAAACAATGCTTGATACCAACAAAGTGTCCCGAAGTGCAAACGCAAGCACTCCGCCGATGGGAAGTCTGGGGTGCCATAACCTTGTCCATTGTTTCATGTCCTTTCACCGTCAAAATAAACCCAGGAGCCGTAAATCCAATAAAAAAAAACTGCCATACTGCCATTACTGGGTGCAGACGGAGGAATTAGCATAATTAAACCTATATAAAAGCTAATTGCATAAATAAATGAATGAACGTCACCGCGGTGCATCACACAAACAATGCATGTGTTCCTACCAGGGGCCTCAGAAGTGTTTTAACCACCCCCCCACCGGTCCCCCCCACCCCCTTCAAGCTCCATCTAAATCTATTGATCTGTGAAACACAGAGACCCAAGGGAGGCAATTCACTTAATATCATACATCTAATGATGAGATGAATAACGATTATACCATTTGGTAATTAAACGTCTTACAAACCATTTAACTGTCTGTGCGTCAGGAGGGGTCGCTGGAGGTCGCAACGATTGTTTTTCATTTCTTGCTCGGCACGAAAGCAGGAGACACACGCAGGAGGTAAGACTGGGGGTGGTGGTAGAAAACAGTGCATGGCACAATGGTGAAAACAACACACTAATGACTGTTAGCAGCTATGGCACTAATCCCTAATGCTGTCAAGACTTTGGAGGGAAAACAATTTGGAGGGAGCAAAGGAGGCCAGACAAATATCTTAGCTTCCTGGATTTTATTTATATATATTTAGGAACCTCATTAACTCACTTGTGCGTCCTTTCACAATAAGAGATAAGTGAGTGGGAAAAATTAGCCGGTATTTATTGAACTGTAAATACATGACAAGGGCGATCTGACAGAGGAAGGGTGGAGGTTATGTACAGACACCTTCACTCTTCTGCAAGAATGTGTCTCATCCACACAAAGGTGTGTTAGACACATGCTCTTAGAGCCAATTTACTGTCAACATCCACAACCCTAATCCCTACTTACAGGCAATAATTACCCAACATTGCCATGTCAGTGTCATGTTGTATGGACAGGCAAACTCCAAAGGCCTGTTCAGGGCTTATTATTTAACTGTAATGTATACACAGTAAGGGACTGTTCGTTATTTATGAAGGGGGGGATGCAAGCCAAATCATTTTGAAGATCCGGAGAGGGATTTGTGTTTTTCATTTTGGTTTAGGGGGAGACGTGCAACTTCAAATAGTTGTGTTTCTTATATCAAATAAGCTCTAACCCCAAAATCCTGCTGGGAGGTTTGAAAGGCATGTTTTCTTTAGAAATCACCAGAGTTGCAATATTTATCATTGCCAGAAACTTTAAAACAGAAAATTGAAACAAAAACTATGGTCAGATTGTCACATTTCCAACACTCCTTGAACACATCATGCAAAACAAGGCTCACATAGTCAAAATCCATTTATTCTACGTCTTATCTAAAATTCCAAAATTAAAAAAAAACAAAACTGTTTGCACTAACCAGATCACGTAACAATGCTAAACTCTGCACTTTTCCCAACTCCAGGATTTTGTTTTTAACTTTTAACTTTCAAACATCAGAGCCTAAGTTTTTAAAATCTAAAAAGTCTGTCGTGCTAAGTTACTCATATTGCCACTGCTGTGTACAGTTTATTTGGGAAAGCGTTCATTATATGCACATGTTGCTAATGCCAGCTGTGTGTTGTAATGATTGTGTGTGTGTGTGTGTGTGTGTGTGCATGTGTGCGCGTGCAGACATGTGTAAGCTTATAAAATTTTGTTGCTTTTGTACGGTTGGACCAATGACAGGTGGCTGTCATGTACTCTGCTGAAGTGCACACATAGTTTGTGTAATGATGCAATTTGCAAGGAGGATTTGTTTTTGGTCAAACCTTGATTCTGTGTGGATGTAAAAATCAAGAAAAGGTCATTTATGGCAGAGGGAGGGTCATGCATTTCCCCCAAGTCACTTTGGGAGGCTCAAGGAAAATATTTGTAGCTTCAGGGAGGGTCAAGATATTAAAAAAAAAAAAAAAAATCAAGTCACACCCAGCTACCCTCTCTTCTGATAAACAAGTTCAGTTTCTAACTAAAGGCGAGACAAGAAAGGTTTTAGGGGTTATGAAACATGCACACAAACATCCAATCGCCTCGTCGAACTAGCCTAACCCTTCCATCCTATCCTCAGGGCCGAACAATACCTTCCTTTTGTATCTGCTTCCTCGCACATTCACACAGCATTTACTGACAGAGGGATGTGTGTCATGCTCCTGGCTCCTTATTGAATGATAGCTAGTAAACATTGTCATTCCAAAGAGAGACAGGATTAAAGCCCGCTTCGCCCATTGAGGGGAACAGTGCGTGGAAAGAGAACCGGAACAATAGCCAAATGGAGGACGGTATCACAAGGGTCCAATGTCTGCCGTGATGAATATGTGGGAGATTATAACCCATTCCATCATTTCCATAATGTAAAACTCTCTTTCTTCTCCGCCCGCCGACTATTCACTAAATAAATGAGAAAACTATCACCCGCGCAGAAATATTTCACAAAAGGCAGAAGGGAGGGAGACTGAGTTTTGAATGACCCCCGTGCCTTTGACAATGCAGCCGCTGTCCGGACACATTCGGAGGCAGCCGAGTGAGTAAGACCTGGTAGAGTATTTATCACTGGGCACAATGCAAATGTATTACCATGTCACCTATACCACTTTACGGCACAGAATGGAAGCACGGCGAATACAAGAGAGGTTTATATAATACCAGGCGGAAATATGAATGCGGTGCTCTCTCGATGTGTGGCTTTACTGCCTTGCTGGCACTCTAACCTGAGGGATCATTCAGTGGACCCTGGTTTAAAACCCCGTAGCCACAAAGAGTCGGCCCTTGCATTTAACCAATATGCTAACTAGCCTAGCTAATGAGTCTCTCCAACAAAAATCATTTGAATTGGACTGACTGACACAGTTTCAAAGAACTTCTGAAAAGAAAAAGTAGAATTACAGGTTCAGAGTAAAGAGAACGTGAATAAAAGAAGTCCAAAATGATTGAGACTACCTCCGGCTAAGTTAATAACTTTTCTTTAAAGAGTTTTTGAACATCTGTGAAAGCCATCTGGTTAAGTATGGCTTCCGGGAAATTTGCTGAGCAAAAAAAATAAATGACCTTTGCATTATACTATGCACTGGCTGTATGCTATGGACAGACAGTATAAGCGGTTGCTTGACTGCAGGCCCTCGAATCCGACTGTTACCTTTCTAGAGAGCTCCTCAAAAAACATTAAACTTGTGAAATTCCTGAGCCATAGAAAATATCTCCCCACCCTGTGCTCCGCTCACACCTCAACATCACTGACACCTTTCAGCCATTCACTTGATGTTTATGTGTGTGTATGTGAAAGAGAGAAAGTGTGTGTGTGTCATCTGCCCGATCACTGCAGTCTATTCCAGAGATTCCTCCCATGGTAACCTAGTTTATTTACTTTATCTACAATATAATGCTTCAGTGAACATTAGCAACTTTGAGACACAAGTTTCAATCAGTCGTCTAGCGGCTGCGTGTGCATGCTCGTGCGTGTGCTCAGCCAGGTGCAGAGAAGAGATGAACACCACCGCCAAAGAGACGGCGCGGCTTTAAAGCGAAGGACTGACAAAGAGGTCCCGAAATAATAAAAAATAAAAACGGACGGAGGGGGATAGCAGAAAAGGAGAAGCAGGGAAGAAAGCCAGAAAAAATAAACTGCACAGGACAGCGGGAAGAAGAACTGGGAGGAAAGGTAGTGGTGGATTTGAGAAATAAAAGAGAGAAGCTAAATAAAAAGCGATATTGTGCTGAGAGACTGGGAAGAAGTGCGAGGAAGATGGACAAAGGGAATGATAGAAATGGACAAAAACAAAGTGAAAGTGAAAGCAGAGAGAGGAGAGGAAAAAAAGAAAGGGACGGGAGACAAGGTGCTCTCCCTGGGTAGTGTGGAGCAGGTCTTGTCCAATAAACACAGGTGAGCAGCTCGACAGGCCAGGACCACCAAGCTGACTGACAGCTGAGAGCTCTCACTGACCGCCAGCTTTATGTTACATGACATGAGGAGTGCAGCTCAACTGACAAAGAGAAACTGCCTGCACCTCTCAGAGTGTGGGAGGGAGAGGGGCTGGCAGAAGCACACGCGTTCACCCCTTACGCGCTTGTGCACACTGTTTAAAGCGGCATCCACGCATTGTGGCCACAAAGTTGCAAACACAAAAAACATCCACTCTCGCACACACACCTAGAAAGGAGGACAGCCATGCTATTTCCCATCACAGGTGAGCAGAAGGAGGAAACACCCCGGTGCTTCAGTTACTTAGTGGGAGAAAGTGAGGAGTTGTAGGGTGGGGGGTAGAATGTATGCTGTGCGCCGACTGAATCTTTTCCACATGACGGGCCTCGGGCTGTTTTTGTCAACTGCACTCTTGAGCAGCAAGGAGTCAGGTAGTGTGACCACATGATTGCCCATGAGGCACTGTGGTGAGAGAGGGAGAAATGGGGAGAGAGAGCGAGCGAAAAGGGAAGAGAGAGGCAGGGAGAAGGATCGGGGGCCAGGGACAGGACCGATGCAGCACGCATGATGAGGTGTAATCACAAACCCCATTCAGAGTGCAGTGGAGTTTGTCAACATACACACATTCACATTCCACTGTCTGTCAGCTCTATGACCCAGATCGAGCATGCTGTGTGAGTGTGTGTGTTATTCCTCACACACACACGAGGATGCTTTCTGCCCATTTCATCTCCAACCAGGTAGTAACAGTTGCACTGTCTGGGCTTGTGGTTTGCGGTGAGGAAGTCAGATTCCAAGCTCTTGTAGGATTTCGCCGCCGCCTGTATCCCTTTTCAGCCCGTGATCAAGTGATCATTATGAACAAAGGATTTGGCTCGTTGCCTCTGGAGTAAAAGCTTTTTCAGTGGCTGTGACCGTGTGGTTTGATTTCAAACTTTTACTTAAAAAAACAACAAAAAAACTATCTATGTCATACTATATCTCATAAAGGAATTGTAAGAATGTTCAGACAATAAAAAATGTCATAATAAAACATTTAATCAAAAAGTGTAGTTATGAATTAAAACTTAATGTGCAAAAAAGTTTATTCTGAGTCAAGCAACTTGAATGCTGTAGTCACTTAGTAGTCACAAACTAAATCATATTACTGTATATACATAAAATGGAACAGAACAAATAAGCTCATTTCCAATTATACAAACCGTCTTTGTATTTGATTATTTATTCCACTACAGGAAGCCAAAATCTCATTACCGCAATTTCTTCTGAGGTTGATATGGTACAAATACAGAGATGTGTTTCCTAGATAGGGCTGGACGATAAGACGATAACAACAATTACCTCAAAATAACTTTCACTAAAAGAGGGGGGCGCAAATGAGCCTTAAACGCTACTTGCTACCCATTAAAAAGGACGAAAAAGACAAGACCAGCCACCAAGGTTTACCGTCACCAAGCTAATGTGTACAGTAATGTTATAACTAGGGTCGCCCCCTGAAAGTTGGCCATTCAATTCATCAGTCAATGACCTCTCAGTCGCCTGAGGTTCTTCAAGTAGAGCAGTCCTTTTTTTGTCAGTCAATGTGCAGTTTACTTCTGGGGATGTTCTGGTCCCCAGATTTTGCTGCAGATTGACCACACCTCACTTTCACACTGCTCTTCACTACAGGCTACTGCGGACACGGAGGCAGCTGTCCAAAGGAGGAGAGGCTTTGCCCCGTAAGGCTCAGAAATAAAATTATCTTCTGCCTGGTGAATTTACAGCTCACAACTTAAAGGGCCAGTGTGTAAAATGGGTTGAAAACAGTGACATGAGTGGTCAAATTCTAGATTGCAGGGCTCACTCGCTCACCCCTCCCGTCGGGTAAATGACGGCGGCCTCGTAGGGACAAAAAGCCTTGCGCACGAGTTTTTCAGGA
>NC_065528.1:10433208-10503607 GCF_006386435.1 Epinephelus moara
CTAAAGCAAGGCCCTTGCTATATATATATATCTAAAAGCATAATTATAAGGCTACGAAAACCAAACAAATTTTATTTTATAGCGATTATACACTTATATAAACATATTAATGGGTAGAATATTCAGATTCAGATTCAGATTGACAATAAACCATGCCAAATATTACACACTGGCCCTTTAATACGATACAGTCTCTGGCTTTTGTTTGATTTCTAGTGAAGGGGGGAAAATGTGTTTGCACATTTCCAATCTGTCATTACCTCAGTAAACTTGTTTACTATATAACGTGAGACTCACTGTCACACTCCCAAACTTAACGTGGAAAAAAGGAACTAACAGTTGAATATTCATATTGAACAGCCAAATCTGATTTGACTGTCAGAATTCTGAGTCAGGTACAGCCCTAGTTATAACATTACAAGAGCAACAGCATTCAACAAATTCATAAAGTTGTTATCAGTAGGATAGTTTTAGTCATCGTTAACAATGCTGGGCTATCCTACGATTGAATTCACCATATCATGTTAGCTAGTGGTAATTGTAAGTTCACAAGTTAACGTTATTTTAGTTGTGGATATTGTATTAGAATGAAATGATGTTAATAACGTGAATAAACGTGACTAAATGGGACAAACCTTACGAAATGTAAGGTGAACAAAATACATTAACTCGTCCGTGAACATAATATTTACTGGAATAATGTCAGATAGATTTTCATCAGCAATTAATGATTTCATGCTACTTCACAACATCATCAACGGCCATCTTTAGTTATTGTTTTGATAAGGAAACGGCAGAATTACATACTTTACGTTTACAACTATACTAACCACAGTTAAGATTTCTTTAGTCTGTGTACATTGTCAGCTAAAACACCTACAAAATGGTTTAAACCGTCTGCACAAAGGGTTTGACATGCTGCTGATCAGGATTATGATGTCCTTGTCCAATTATTGGTTTACTAATTGACTTTTTGTTTGTTTGTTTTAAGTCTACCTCAGGCTTGGTTTGGCAAATGTTTGTCATCGTCCAATCTGGAAATCCAATGACTGAACAAACGTTACTATTTCTGTGTGCACGTTTTGTAAATAATAACAATAATAACATCGTAGATTAGCTGGGCTAACCGTTAGCTGTTAACGTTAGCGGTGTCTGTAATAACCATAGACTGTATAAAAATAAGGCAATAACTCAATAAACGGTCCGTGAATAAAATATTTTTTCCAGCGGATATCTTAGTTACATCATGATTGAGCTAGCAAAGCAGTTTTGTGTTGCTATGTGTGGTATTTATTCAGTTATCTGTTAAAAGCCTCCCGTTGTCGGATACGAGATGAAACTACTCCAGTTAGACATCCGCTGGAAAAAAATATTTTTTTTCACGTTGACGAGACGGCGTTTTGGGTGGAGCGGTTGCTATGAACGTGGAGCTTGCTGTTTCTGTAGGTACACATTTCCTGGGGACACCTACACGTCTCGGCCACGCCTCCTCCATTGTGATTGGCTAAAGCACAGCATCGTTCAAACTCAAAGCCCCGCCCTCCCCCCCTCTCTTTTCACACAGGGCTGCCGACAGATTCTACAATGTAAATTGCAGAATCTGTCTTGAGAGATTAGTCATCGTCTGACAATAAATAGTTTTCAACCACAATTAACTGTGATTTCTTCGACTTTCCCTCAAAAACAGCCTTTAAACTTAAAGGAATGACAATTTGATACTTATCATGATAGTTATTGATAATGACTGATATGAAAATATATTTTGTGACAACATTTCTGGCCACACTGCCTGGCTCTATTCCTAGAAACAATTTATGTGGATAGCACACAGTAGGTGACAATGGTAACAGAGTGTTTACATTTTGACAATGTCCTAAATAATCAGAGTTCAGTTTTATACACTATCATTGCATGCGGTGTCTGAGACTAATACAGCTCATCAGTGGGGTTAAAATAGTGTAGATTTAGTTTATGTCATAATGACTATGTCCCTATAAAACACTGGACTGTGAAGGGCTAACATAAACAGAGAGCTATGTGTGCAGGCTGAAAAATGAGGCTGAGTGACAGTTTGGTGATAACACACGAGTTCAATCTGTCAAGACAATCAGCATTTAGACCTTGGGAGAAGAATGCGCGACTGTGTGCGACCGATTCATTGGACACGATCACCTGCGAGTGAAGCCACTCGTAATTCTTCCCACCTGAAATGAGGAGTTCAAACTAATGTCAGGCTGCTCTGATGTCATGCCTGCCTCGGGTTGGGTTTCACAATAATCTTAGGCTCTTGGAGAGATGCCATCGGGTCCGGCTTCCGCACCCAAGCTTTCTCCAATTAAATCGCAGGGAAAAAATAACACGTGAAACACTAGATCCCTGCTCGTTTGTAGAAATTAAGGTGGTGCATGCAGTGTTTGCAATCAGTCATTTCTAAAGTATCAGTCATCACTAATATGAGGCGGACATATAGAGAACTACTGGAGGGGGCTGAGTGTGACTATGCTGAGGGCAAATGTATCTCTTCCCCTGTTATAAACTCCTAAATCATGTATTGCTCTGCAAAATAGCACAAAGATTTGGCATTTAAAAACAACTGGATAAAAAATAGAGTGGAGGAACAGCATAGGCAGCCATGAAGATCAATAGACTCATTGAGCTTCTTTATCTTCTCCTTAAGAAGCGACAGCAACTCTCATTTGAGCCTCCTCACCTCCCTGCTTTCAAACTCCATTCTCATGGCAACTGTGCACTCTGGACAAACACTCTCCATGCAATCTCTTTTCTTCACTCCTCGCCGTCAGCCCCACACCTCCACATCCGCTCTTGTTTTTCTATTCTGTCCCTCAGTCATTTCTCTTTGACATCAGACCTGTGCTAGATAAATACCTGCCAAGAAACACATTATAGAGAAAGAGAGAAAAATCTGAAGTGTCCATATGGAGTAGGAGATCTGGACTGAATTCAGCCTTGTTATGGTTATATTTTCAATGTGTGATGGGTTTCATATGGGACGGTCTGACCAGCAAAGGGCCAAAGGAAAAAAGCTGGGAATATACATCACAGGTGTGAAAAATATTTCCTCTGCGGAAATAATGTAAGAATGATTCCGGAGTCTATTTAAAAACAGGACAGCTCCTAATCCTAGAGATCAGCAAAAGGCCAGGACATCATTGCTCGATCCACTTTTGCTCCAATTTGCTCACAGCGCGGCGCTATCAGACCCCAAACCAAACCTCATTAAAATCGAAATATGGAAACTTGGGGAACTTCCAGAAACTTCTAACTTCTCTCCCTCCCCTTTGCCTAAGTGTGAAGACAAAACAGTGGACCATAGAGAGAAGGGTGCATGAAGAACGGCAACAGATCCTTGGGACTGAGAGCAGAAGGAAGGAAGGGAATGAGGAGAAAGTAAACCTTTGATGAGTAAGACTTTTTTTGTTAAGCGAGGGGGCTTAACTTTAAAATATTCTGGGTGGCAGTGAATGGGGGATTGACCAATGGCCCTGATCTCAGCCACACACTGGGGCACTGGGGTTAATGGTGGATAAAGATTAGAAAAAAAAGGGGGGGTTGCTTTGCCTGATCTCCATCCACCCCCACAGTCCACCCCGCAGTTTTCACCTTCTCCGCCAATCCCAAAACAGCTAGACAATGGAGGCTGCCAATGGGGAATGATCCAAGTCCCTTTGATTTCTGCCTCTACCCTCTCGACTGCTCTGAGTGCCCAGGGTAAAGATCCGTGGAGGTTCCCCCTGTTTGCCCACTCACAGGGACGACAGTTAGCAGGCTCAGAGAAACCATTTGAGGATTGGAAGTGGAATGACAAGAGGTCTCTGATCTATGACAAGAAATCAATTTCAAACTGGAAATGTGAGCAGAGGGCTGTTCAGTCTGAACTGCAGCTTCTTTAAAGCAGCCAAAGATATATTTAATTGCTGTAGATTTTTATATATGTCTACACTGGAAGTACGGCTTGCAGTGTTGGGGCAATTACACTTTTTTGCAATGATTAGAAGGACTTTTTTAGGCCAGCAGATATGCAGTAAGAGTTCATCTTTGAAGATTTAACTGAATACTAGACAAATTAAGAACTAATGTTTAAATCTCTTTTAGGTGGAAAGGGAAATCTGGACTCTGCTTCACTCTGGGAAGATAGGACTCTCGGGTATGTGGACCTGGTTCTTCAGCCAAGCCACCCAGAATCTTTGCCTCTGCCTATATGCTTTAATCATATCTTTACCTCAAAGGTACTACTTCACGATGGCGTATGAAGATAAACAGATTTCCTCCCTTAGGTTGAGGGTAGAATATCTGAATAAACCTCAGGCCTGGATTCAAAGCCTATAGACAGACATTTTCACCTTCAACCAAAAGATATTTATTTCTATGGAGCCACTATACATTTCACTGTTCTTTTGTATGTTTAGGCTCAATCAAGCCCCACTAGAAGTGTATTTTTTAAACGTTCTTCTTAATTTGTTGTGTTCAGGATGGTCCTGGTACCAGGTAGCAGCAGCATGCATCCAAGAGGTTACGAAAACCCTGGACACAAAAATACTATATAAATATGAATATGTATATAGAGAGGCAAAGCACGAAGTGGACAAAGCTTGCTCCAAAACTTGAGTAAATCTGGGGTTAACTTTCAGTTTTGTTGGCAAGTACTGAAGGAGATGATGAAAATGAAGAGCGACACAGAGTTGGCCTGTTTTCTGTTGGACAGGTAGGTGCCAGCGATTGGTAGAGTATCGGCTCTTCCATTACAACAAATCAAACGTTCGTACAATAGTGGCTTCTGGTGCACATGCATGTAGGGAGGAGGGGCCAAGTTTGAATGCTGTGTTTACAATCAGTACCAAAAATTCCTGCATAGTATACCTCTAAATGATTTATATCATAATGATTACATATTTGCTACATACCTATAGCAAATCATTCCACTTAAACATTCACACACCACTCTTTTGACCTATAACCTGATTCTACACTGCCCTGTTTACTTCCAAACCAACAAAATTAAAAGTTTTATTGTGTTTCTTCATGCCATCACTACGTGAAAGTGTTAAGAAATGTGTGTGTGCACTCGTGCAACATGGATGCATTAATATATGCCAGAGATCTAATCAATAGAATGGCCACATTAGTCATGATGGAGATACAATTAGTCATTGCAGTTACGTGATCTGAGATTCCTCACACTCATTTGTGGGCTGACCTGGTGACAAACACCATCTTGTATCATTAGCTTGGAAAAAGGAGCTATTTCTGATCATGTCAAAGTTTTGCAGAACTACAAAGACGCAGGGTCAAAGAGTCAGACTTTAGTTATTAACTGATTCAGAATAATACTTGATATCACCTATATATTTCACTTTTAAGTGAGTATTATTTAAAGGGACAGTTCATCCCAAAATCACTGTTTTGGTGTGAGTTGCCAAATGTTGGAGATAATCAGCCTTCTCTCCAATATAATGGAATTAGATGGCACTCAGCTTGCCGCGCTTAAAGCGCCAAAAGATACATTTGAAAAACTGAGCAGCAATTGCTCTTTCAAGAAATCATGACTAGGTAAGGATAGTAGAGTAAAGATATCCACAGACCTTGTTGTAAACAGTTTCATGTAGGAACTATTTTTTTTTTTTGTTTGTTTTTAACCAAACTATTTTGATTATTTTTTTTTTTTTTTACCAAACTACACCCGCCAATCATATCACTGCACAGAAGGAAGTGTGCATCTATTCATGTTTGTGACAGCATGATATGTAAACTGTATTGCCGTCCTCCTGGGCTGACCTGTAACATTAGCTAGCTCAGTGGTGCTAGTCAAGCTGGCAGTAGATGCACTCGTCCTTCTGCGCTGTGATATGGTTGGTAGGTGTAGTTCAGTAAAGAGAAAATAGCTCCTACATAAAACTTCTCACAACAAGGTCTGTGGATTATCTTGACTAACTGCGTCATGATTTCTGGAAAGAGACATTGCCACTGAGATTTTGTGTTTTTTAGGCGCTTTGAGCACCACAAACTGAGTGCCATCTAGCTCCATTACATTAGAGAGAAGGCAGACATCTCTATGGCTGATATCTCCAACACTCAGCAACGTACACCAAAACAATCTAGATTGTTAGATAGCCCTGCAGGTAAGAGATTTAGAAATGTACTAATTTTGGGGTGAACTGTCCCTTTAATATTCAGCTCAGACAATACTGTGCTTGAGAAATGCACACAAATATTTGTCTTGGTATCTGAAATCAGTTACCTCTGGAGATGTAAATGAATCTCCCACATCCAGACAACTTTTTGACTGATGACATTTTAATGTTATTGGTTCTAAATGATGCGAGAAGTTTGGTCCATGTACTAACAGGTATACTTTCCTCATACCTGGCTCGGCTGTTTTGTCATTTCAGTACCCAGGATTGTGTTACTCTGAAGCCAAAGCTCACAAACAGTTATGACTGATGTGACTCATTACAGTGGACACATCTATCTGGGAAAAACAAACACATCACCAGGCATGCAAGGACAATAAAAACTGCTTTCACTTACCACTTTGGACTTTACAGTGTGCGTCGTTTGCTTTTTTCTACGGGCGCAGAGTGTACATATTTCATCCTAAAAAGAAAATAAATGTTTGGACTGAAAATATGAGCAATACAATGAACAAAGTTGCAGCTCTGTCTTTTACTTTCTGTAAAGCGAGTATGGAGTAATATATACCAGGTACACTCATGCCAGGTTTGTGCTAATATAACCCTGTTCACTTTATTCTGTTCTGTTCAGCTACAAATCTCAATCAAGACATCAACAAAGTAAATAAAAAGAAACCCCCTGATGTGTAAGCTTGCCCACATTTGTCAGCCGTAACGCATATCATAACTTCTAAGCTAGAGTAGATTGAAAATCCCTGGGGTGTGAAAACCAAACAGGCACAACTGAAAGGTTGCCCAGTGGAGGGGGAATTCTATCAAGGTGGACAAGATGAAGATTTGTTACATTTGAGTGGGGAATGGGCCCCCCTTGACCTCCACTAGCCACTACAATCACCCCAACACAGCAGGGCTAACAATACTGTAACATCACGACCAAAGAGACACTAAAAAACTAAATTAGTTTATCATTTTATTCAATCAAAAAAAGACATCCCTTAAAAGAGTTTTAGTTGGAAAGAAGAATGATCTTGAGAATACACTGTAGGTTACTGTTAATTTTAACACTGATCCTTGAAAAGACACTGTTAATGCTACTGTAATCTTCCTCAAGGTTAAGGCTTTCTTTGACAGATGGACATGAAGGGACCATGTTCAAAAACTCACCCTATGGGAGAGAACTTGCTGTTGTTGTCCGTCACAGGAGTGGAAGGAGTCCAGCGATGTCGGCTATCTGAATAAAACAAAACAGAAAGTGTACAATTAGCCCAAATCTATTCATGAAATGCTGATCTTTTTTTTTTTTTCCACGTTTCCTAGGTACGTTCAGAGCTGGCGTGGACATGTGTGGGCTAGATTGTGTCTTGCATAACTATTGTCTGTGCGGCTTGTAGGTGAAAGCAATAAACTTTGGAACAACAAAGTGCACCTGGATTTTGCTGTGAAGCATGAGAGCGTGTGTGTGTGTGAGTGTGTGTGTGAGTGCATGCACAAACAGGCAACGTACAGTACAGTAAAAGCTACAGTTCCACACCCCCACCCCATTACCCACCCACACACACACACACACACACACACACACACTCCTCACTCTCTCTCAAGTTAAAAGGTGCAGTGCCTGGAAGGCTCAAGCTCTCAGCGCCAAGTAAATCACACTATTAAACTGACACGATTGATTTCTCATGTAGGTCCATTCAGCTGTCTGCGTCTAAGTACACATGCTATGGCACCGGTATAATTTAGAGGCCATTAGTATTGATGATTTTTTGTGTTAATCACACAAACTGCAGCAAGAGTGTACAATACCACAGCTGCAGCTACAGATTGCTTTGGACGTTTTTACTGCACATGCGCCACATTTAGAGCATTAGGCAAAAATAATAATAATTCCCCTCGTTTAAGAGCATTGTGGGGGCACATTTCTGCAGCTGGGGGCACGAGGGGGCACAAAACGGCCTGGATATTCCTCTCCGAGACTTTTTTTTCTCCTTCCCCTTTATTCTCCCAGAATTCCAATGACCCCTACAGGCAACCAACGACTGCTGAATCCCAAGGAATGTGCTCTCTGAACTGTACAAAAAGCCCTCAGCTCAAAGAGCGCAGCTGAAAACAAAACATGCCAACTGCTATAATTTTTCACTGTTTTGAGTTTGTGGAAAATGTTGCACAGATTGCTGTGTAACATTTACTCAGAATGGGGTGAGAGAGTTTGAGGCGGGGGTGGGCACCGACTAATACACTGTTTGTTTGGGAAACAGACATGAAAAGGTTTGACGAGTTTAGAATCACATAAAATTATATGATTAATTTTCATTTTGTACGTCTAGATAGGAATGTAAGAAAATATCGATACACTGTACCGATTCTCAATTGTTAATAAATAGTTTACACACAAAAATTCATGGCAGTATTTCTAAACCCTGACTGCCAGATAGCAGTGCTGTAATCTGTCTTCAGCCATTTGACTCTTCCATTCTGACATAATACATTATCAATACACACAAATACAAATACAGATTCCACTGTTCTAATTTCATTAAAGAAGAAAAGTTTTCTTTACTCTGATTTTATACGTGTGTTGTTTATATCACGACAGTTTGGCTAAAATTAGATTTTAAAATCACATTTAATCACCTTGCTTGCAGTATCAAAATATATCGCATAAGGATAGAAGATACGGTGTTGTTATTCAGTTTCTCTTTCAAACTAAATTTTGAATGATGCTCGTGCACTGATTAGATGGAGATGGACAGTATTTTGTGGCAGCCCCATCATTGCATCACACCAGCAAAGGGGCTAATATTAGTGCGTCTATCGTCGTATTTCCATCACTGCCAATCATAGCCAATCGGAGCTAGAACTGCTAAATACTCGTGACTACTGCAGAGTTATTTGGCCCGTGAGTAAATGCAGATTGTAACTTTTCCTATTAATTTCAAAAGCCAGATGTTCGTGGGTGTTAGTGAGTTTTTTGTCCAGTGGGAAACAGGCTTAATAGAATAGGTAGAATAGTCTAATACTGTCAGTTCAGAAAATTACAACACGTTACTGTAATGCTGCCTTTAAAACCAGGAAACACGATATTACGATAGCCAAAATCTAAGACAATATCTGGTCTAGTCCATTACACAGCCTTATTACTACACGCCAAACAACTGAGAAATACAGCTCTATGTATATAAAGTAATGGCATGAACAAATGTCTGAAAAATACTATGAGATTTTACAAAAAGCCAAGCTACATGGGATGACTAAAGCTGTCAACCAAAGAAAACAGATAGTAAATATAATTTAGATATAAAACATCATTCTAAGTTAATGCCCCTTTACTTCAAATTATTTGCTGCTTAGCGGACTTCAATATCACAACACCTCTGGGCTGTGCAGATGTCATATTTTATTCACTGGAAAAGCATTAGGAATGCTATTAGTCTGTATGACCTCCAATTCCTGGGGATTTACAAATACCACACATATCTTTATGCCAAATACAAAACCACTGGTAAATTCTATCAACTTATAAATATGGCAAATGCATTCAAGTATTCATGAAGGCCTAATAATGCTATAGGCTGATATTTACATAAAGCGCTCGTGCACTAAGTCAAGATAAACTATTTAAGACCCGGACCACAAATACTTCCACACTGCAGAAAAAGGAGGGTCCTGCGATGAAAGAGGACATTATGCTAACAAGTCAGATTACTGTACACAATAACTTTATCTTAAAAGTAAATACCATCCTTGGTGTTGGAAAAGGAGGGGGGGCATTATGGAAAGTCACTGGCAATATTTCTGTGGGGACCAAATGCTCCTTATCAGTGTTAGTCGAGCAATTCAGGCCCGCCCGAAGAAAGATGAGTCTTCAAACTCATTCTATTCATGGTCAGACGTGTAATTACCCTCAGCTCACAGTCTAGACGTAACCGCTTTCACAGTATTTAAGACCCCCTATGCAACGCGCGGACGCCGGCTCCTACCACCGAGCCCTGCACGTTAAATCTGTGGGCAGATAAATTAGTGAAGAATGCAATAAAATAGACACAATGAGAGGAACTTTATCCTCCCCGCTGCTAAATGAGATTTCTTTGAAATGCAGATCAGTGGCTCTAGATTAGTGAATTTTAGCTGCTGTCAACATCATAACAAAATACAAATGCGATTGTTCGCTGGTGCCTTATCTCCTTGCTTCCATCTGTTGGCTGGTTATTTACTCCCCCCTGATTTACTATGCAGATCTAAATAAGTCGCATCAAAAGGAGGGCTTACTGCACAATGCCTTCTTAAGCTTCTACATCAAGGTATTTGAAAAACCGGTAGTCACATGAAAAGGCTGCCCATCAAAGGCACATCTCTAATGAACTCTCCCATATCAGAGGGGGCTTGTGGGGCCTGGCTTTAATGCCGTCTGCGTGGTGAGAGAGGAGCAGAACTACAAATCAGACCCACCAATCCATGGTTGGGAAAGGGAGGAGGAAGATGGAGAGGGGGAGAGAAGAAAGGAGAGACAGGAGAGGGAGGCAGAGGAAGGCCTCAGTTATCAGATGAGATTAACTCAGCACCGGACTAGTCCTAGGTCTTTCCATCCATCCATCCAGCTCTTTGGTCTGGGCTGAGGAAGGCGCTCATGAAAAGACTACAATAGCACTAGATTAGAACGAGTAACCATGGATTAGACAGGACTCTACAGGTCAGTTATACTGGACCACGAGAACAGAAAATCAAACAGCAAAAAAAGTAGATGCAGTGTCCTTAAGGATTTTGACACAACTGGACTGCAGGCAAATCAAAGAATATCAATAAATTCTGTTTTTAAAAAAAAAAGTGACAAACCAGTCCAGTTCCCAGAGGGGGATTCTTGGACCGACTGTCAAAAACAGGAAAGAAAAGCACACTGCTGTCCTCCCCTCCCTCCTCATTCTCCCCAGGTCTGCAAACAGCTTTGCTAATCTCAAACAGAGCTTTTGCATTACGCTCTTGCAATAACCTTTAATTTCATGGTGTATTTGTTGCATTCAGAGCACAGGCCGGATTACAACCGACAATCTTCAGACTTATACAGCGAAAATAAACTGCATGGAGAGATCATGATCTGTACCCCCCTCCACCCTCCCCCCCAGCACACACACCGCCATCATCACCGCCACCATCCTGCTTTGTAGCAGTGTGCCTGGATGAAGGGGAGACCCCCACCAACAAGCATGCAGTTTACCAGTGAACAATTAGCCCCGGAGCAAGAGCAGGCCCGGCGCTGGCACATGTGGTTAAGAGGCGAGCGCTGCAGGAGAGCGCCAGATGATGAAGGGATGAGGATGGGAGGTGGATGAGGAGGAGGGGTAGAGAAGAGGACACCGAGGGGGCGGGCAGGGGGAGAGGGTGGAAGGAGGTGTTTTGCGTGTGCCAGGCACGCGTGCGCCACTTCTTGGCTACTGGGCATGTCCTTCGTCATTCACTTACAGCTCCTCTTTACAGAGAAGATAAAGACAGATAATGGGCCCCCTCTTTAATTCCAAGACAACTTTGACTCCAAACTTTGGGAACCCGTCCAGACTGAGCTGTAGTGTGACGGCATCCAATGCCTGACTCACTTTACTACAGAAACCCAACTTCTCGTCCCTCCCCTCACCCCGCCTCGAGCATCTTTCTGCTGTGCAGCATGCCAACTGGGCCCGGTGCCAGTCGCATTTGCAACCACAAGGGACCCTTGTCTTTTTGCCTTGCCTAATGAAATGACAAAACAACAGATTTGCATATGCAGAAACAGGTGTTGTAACAGGTTTGACTCCTCTTGACCCAAACCGTGTTAAAGAGAGAAAATGAATAGAAAAAAAAACATGCATGAAAAAACTAAAAAAAAAAAAAAGAAAAAAGTTTATGACCAACAGCTGCCTGGAGGTATTTAGGCTCTAATGGGCACTCAAGTCTGCACCATCTGCCCTGCTGCTTGCCAGAAGTGACAATATAAATTAAAAACCACCCATCAAATATCATAAAAATAAACCATTGTTTTGCTGCCTCCATATGTTGTGGCCATTTTATTTCGTTCTCGGAGAGTAGCGATGGAGGCTGAGCTCGGAGGCCTATCGCTGTGATCCGGGGAAAATCCGGAGAGCTGCACAGTAGCCTGTAATTACCCTCCCACCGATCCGCTGTCTTCAGACCAGAGCCCTGCGTCATCCTACACATTATCCAAGTCCATCCTCTCCACATTACAGAGTAAAAAACCCAACAGAGCCAATGTGGTGAAAACAAGGTCATTGTTTAGAGTAGGATTAGGGGTTGCCATCCAAGAGCGCAAGCTGGGTGTTCAGATGGTGAAAGGAGATAAAATCACAACACTATACTTGCTTGTAACCAGATAACTGCTATTATGTTTTATGCAAATTTAGATTTGCCATGCCAGAAACAGACATTGTGGTGGCGAGTGTGTTGCTGCGAAACAACCCCAAACTAACAGTGATGCATCTCTGAAAATGTCAAATGTCTCTCCTGCACATTTTGACCAAATTATGTCCTGGCCCAAAGGGCTCGACTGGAAACATTCCTTTTGTCCTTTACTGAAAGACACAGCTACTGTATGACACCCCCTGCCCCGCCGAACCCACTCAACACTGCTGCCGCCACCGCCACCCAACCCCCCGCTTCCGTTTTTTCCCTCCTGTTTTTATTTAGATGAGTGAGACAGAAGGAACAAACCTGAGACAGTCGTGACCCTGCGCGAGTGTTGTAACTTGGTCTAGAGCTACGCCGGCAGAAGGCAGCACCATATGCCCTCAGCCCCGAGCTGGATGCTCTTTCTGCAGCCTAATGTGCCTGTCAAAAACTGTTACTGTCACGAATCCCCCCCATGTTTTTTTTCCCCCTCTCACAACATGTTTGAAATAAACATTGTTTTCCTTCTCCTTGTGTGTCTCTCTGGGTAAAGAGGAAGGATCCTTGGAAGGAATCCTTGGTAACTGTTAGGTATTGATGTATCTGGACCCTGGTCAGAAACAGTCTATAGCTGAAGCTCTGTTATCATTGTCACGCATACATTAAAAACAAATCAATTTTTTTAGATCATTATAAATTGATCAAAACAAGCGTAACTTCCTTTTTTTTGTCACTTTACTTAATTGCCAAATGTGCAGGATGCAGTATCCATCACACAACTAATAACCAAAGACAGTTGTCATCACTGAAAGACACCTTAATAAAGACAAAAAATGGCGGATAGCTCCCACTGTTAGCCTACAGTGCTGTCTCACATGAGAGTCTGACTGTTTACGAGTGACAGGCTGATGGCTGAATGCGGTCTGAGCAACAGTGACCTTGCCTTTTACCATGAGTGACCCTCTATCTTTAATTCAGGGCAAGACCCCAAAACCAACACATTTTTTCACACCAGGACACTGTCCATCTGACCGTGACTTGAATAAAAGCTGCCATGCCTTCACACCACACTGACCAGCAAGTAAACATGCAATTGTTAACTCAACAACGAACAGGGTAAAAGAGAGAAATCGGAGCAAGCAATGTGTGTAGCTGCTGCTGGTGGACTGCGATTCAAATGATAGTTTATTGGATAAACAGACCGACAAGTCCGTTAGTGTTGCAGTCCAAGCTTTTGGCAGCTCTGAGTGTCAGCTCGACAGGAGACTATTAAACTACAAGGTCACCATCAAGACTGTGGTGCCAGGAGGTGAACTCTATGAAAAGGCATAAACTGTCTTACATAGCTTTAAAGAAATGTTGTGCAAGCAAACTGAAAGTTTGTTTTAGAATTTAACATGCATGTCCCTTTCCATTTTAGAATCTGACACACTGCGAGGTTTTACACGCCAGCCAAGAGCTACACTTTCTAACTTGTGAGAGCTGTGTCATTTTGTTTGTGGCTTTACGAGCCTTGGAGGGAGGTTTAATGACGCAAGATATAATATTTGCAAAACAATCTTTGCAAGATATTTTGACACTTGATTGTTTTGATCTAATGCAACCGCATAGTCTTTTTAAACTTTGGCCAAGAAAACAGGAAACCCATAAAAATACATTCAACAAATTCTGCACAGGGCTGTGAACTGAGATGAAACAAATGGCCGGTGTGAAAAAAAAAGTAAGTCCACTGGCTTTCCTCAGATAGCTCTTAACGTAGCCTTGTGTGGGCAGCCTGCAATCTCCCTTCTAATCCTCATCCCCTGACCCCACCCTGCACTGCTTTCTCCGGCCAAAGAGTCACAACGGTTCTCCCTCACAACAGAGTCGAGTCGGGCTTAAGAAGTGACCCAGAGCGTAACTAAAAAAGTCTGAGCTGTCTCAAGACTCTTAGTAACTGTGGCACACAAAACATCATTACTGTGATGTGGATAATTACAGTGCAAAAGGGTGGCCTCTTAAGCATGTAATGCACTCTTTTATCTTAAGAAGTCAATCTTTCCGAAGCTGACAGCTTGCAGTATATGATCCCCGTAAACAAATACTTTTGCGCGGCACAAAAGTGCCATTAAAGGCCAAAACTGTCAACACAAATTCCATTCTTCCAGAGGAGAGGAGGGGGCAAAGTGAGAGGGAGGAGGGGAGGAGAAAAAAAGGACTTGATCACTTCTGGTTGCTTTAACTTGCATGGAGGTTGTCATGGAAACATTTCTATGAAGTTAACTGGGATAAAACCTGAACATTTGCCATTTAATTGCCTTTAAGCTTAGTAACAGGACCGAGTTAGCTGCATGTGAAAACACAGTGTGCAGGTTACGTGGATGAGCTCAGTGAGATGTTTAGAAAAGTGAAGCTGGTGCACCACTCCCTCGATTTTCTTACCCATTTTCCCCCCCAAATGCAGCAACACCTCAAGGGTTGAGCGAGCAGTCTGTTTCATTACGGAGGTGTTGGGGGATGGGTGATGGTGCAATTCAAAAGCTAATCCAAAAGTGAGCAAGTGTTTCATTGCCTAAGAAGTACTCTGACTCAAAACAGAATTGATGTGATATGTGCAGAAAAATCCACTCTCCGGAGTTCGGCTGTGATTCCCATTTTTGCACGTATTGTCGGCGCGAGCAGTTTTCTGCGTTCACAGCAAATGCACACAAAGTTTTCTCTTGGAAATTAAAAATAAATTGCAAAGCGTTCTCTACTTCAGCTCGGATGGAAGCAACAATTTCCATATCTGAGATACAATCGTGCATCAACCAGTGTTCATTGAGCTGAAAGCTGAATCTTAATATTGATAAATGATTGAAACGTATGACAGGGTATACACATTAATCCTGTGGAGGACATTCATTTTCCTATTACCATAATGTAGAGCACGACCGCCCGATGATAAATGCAGCAATCAAAAAACGGACGCAGAGTGGGGAGAGTCGGGGTAATAAGTGCACTGCTCCTAACAACGGTCAGTGTTGGAGGGAGACTAATGGCAAGTCTCTCTCCATCTCTCCCACTGCCTTGGGGGGAACAAACGCATTGTGTTTTACAAAAATCATCTGACCTTACTTACCGCACACACTACCCCTGACAACAAGTAAACACCAGAGCACGCACTGCTTTAAAAAATGCTTTAAGAAATGATTACAGGGGCACCTCAACAAAGGGGCTGATTGTGCACTGTCGATGACATATTTCACAAGGGGCATTTATTGCCGCCTGGCCCTTTGAAGAGTGAGAGCTGCTGAGTGAGGGGGGAACTGGCCCACACCTGCATAACTGAGGAGGGAACACCTGTGCACCCTGCGGCTCCAACAAGGAGGGTCGATCCAGCTAATCCAGGGGTGAAAGCTGATCAGAGGACAGGCCCGAAGAGTTCAGCAGCTCCCCCACTACCTTGTTAGCCTTTCTTCACCAAAAAAAAAAAAAAGTTACATCTATTGATTTTTTGGGGGCCACAGTGATTGCAAGAGAACAGTGGCAAGGCACAGAGTGAAATAGAAAGGAAGTCAGCAGATGCTTTTAGAAGCTTTTGCCTAATTTGTTAAAATCAGTCATGATGATTTCTGATATGCCACCAGCATCCCTGATGCTTTCTGGACAACGAAAAAAGATGGGATATAAAAATGGAGCGAGCAAGCACGGTAAGGTGACTGCTGATAATCGTAGATATTGATCATGCAGATGAAGCATTGATAATTATAAAAACAGCCTGTGCTTTAAATCTAATTGCATTTTTTGGGTGTGAAGGTTCGAGCTTAAGACAGTGTGACAATGCTATTTTAAAAACATGATATTAAAAAAATGCTTTTAAAATATGCAACCCCTGTGTGTGAGAGATGAAAATGCCATGGCTACAACAGTAAAGGAATTTAAAATAAGAAATATATATAAATTTAGCATTATGTACATATTGCAAGTTGTATTACACATAATTAATCCACTGTTTACTTGCATTTTAGTAATTAATACAATTATAAACAACCAATAAATACAGCAAAAATAGCTCTCAGTGACATTATTGTAGATATAATCTGACATAATATGTTGTTAAAGGCGCCTTTAGATCAGATTGAAATCCAACAGAGCAATAATATGACCGAATTCAGCACATTTCTGACAAAATTAAGCTGTAAAATTAGTTTTTAGATATGTCATGTGAAAGTTAGTGGTGAATAAAACTCGTTTATAGGCTATAATTTGTAAGCCGCATTAATAAGATGAATTAAAGGTTAAATAGGAAACAATAAGTCGGCTTTTCAAAAGTCAGCGTTGAGCGTTCAGGGCAGCCAAAGCCTGGACAGAGCTGCCCGAAGGTCCAACATGAAAACTCCAATGCTAGGTGAAATATGTTCACAGCTGCTCGCTAATTAAAAAAGCACAGGAAGTCCACGCGCGACGTGTAAATAACAACGTCGCGAGCCAAGTTGCAAAGCGCCAGATAACACCGGGGCAAACTTGTGGCCGGCGGTCCACTTCCCTAATTCTCACACACACACACACACAAAAAGTCAAAGAGTGCGGAGAGAAACAGGCTCTTGGGCAAGGGGGGAAAAAACTTACCACAAAAAAATCGGCAGGTATATTTTTCCTCGCGGTAAAGTCAAAGGGGACACGCCAGGTGAGAAGCCGTCGTCCTCTGTGTTTGCAGAGATCTTCACACGTGACTGTCCAAGTTCACCATAACGCAGAGAAAATGAACAACAAGCTGCAGAGTAAATAAAAAAGCTCAATATTCCTCCGCTGGGCACCGCTGTCGGAGACACACACACTCTCTCCTGCTGTCTCCCGTCAACGCCGCTGTTATTACTAATGCAACAGAGGGGGAAAGCAGTACACTGAGTCCTGTTTGAATGACGCGCAAATGCGAGGAAGAACGCGGCTTGTTTTTTTCGTTACGATTCAAACACACACATCAAGCTGTATCCCAGCAAGCAAGTATATTTGGGACTAGAAACCCCCCCAGGGGAGGCACTTGCTTGTGCGCGGAGGTGTGTTGTTATTTTTGGGCGTACTGCGACCCCGTGTGACGTCAGGGGCCACCTGCTATGTAAACAAAAAAGTCATTTTGAAAAGTTTGTTTCCCCTTTTTCAAACGTTTCACGGGCTGCCATTGCTCTGTGAGTGTCGGAGGGTTGCGCGTGGTGTGTTAGGAAGCTTCCACGGTAGTCTTACGGTGTTGTTGGGGAGTGAGCCGGTAACCCTCCGGTAACGGGACGGTCCTTCCGACCAAAAGATAAGTGCGCGTGTATATGACTGACTTGTGAGGGGAGATATTGCAAAGACAAATGGAGACTTCATTTAAAAAAAGAAATCAATAAATATTCCTGTAATATTTCAACAAAGACTTCCACTTTTTTTTCCTGTGGTTTTCTTCTCAGTGACCGACATCAAACATTATTACTTTCCTTTTATCTTTAACATATTCATATAGGAAGTGCCATACACTACGACACTCACATACTTTTCTATTAAAACTCTTAGAATTCTGCATAAAAGAAATATCCTAATTAATATTGTGAACATGAATCAAGAGAAATTATCGATGCAAAATCAAGATAAAATATGTCTGATTGTGTAAACCAGGAAACACTAAAGCAGCTTTAAAGTCAGGTTGTCAACTGCACGTTCAGCATCACTTTCTCACACATTTTAAATCAGATTTAATTTTTAAATACATTTTATGCACCTTATTAAACACCTCGCAGAGAAAATATCTATCTTAATATTTGTCTGGAGGAGTGTGCATACAGTAAAATGATGGGTAATCAATACCGGTCAGTATCTCACAAGTTATCATTTTTATTTCAATTAAACGCAATTATGTTTTTATAGTAAAGATGATAACTTAAGTTTAGACTAACTATAACTTATTATAAATCATGTTATGACAAAAATCAGATATAGATGTACTGTTTGACTGAAGGAATTTCTCTTACCCAGTGTGTCACACCTTCACAAGCTATTTAAGCTTATTTATTCATTTAATAGCAGATCCGGAGCCAGTCACACATGGAGCACAAGTTAAAAGGCTTTGCTTTATACTGTCTCGTCTTCTTTCTTTTTTTTCCAAACCGCTGATACGTTCACGATCAAGAAATGAATGACCAGATTATTATCAGCTGGGAAAAAAAGAAAGAAAGAAAGGGTGGTGGGCACGTTTTTAAAAATCTAAGAAATGCTGTGCTTCGTGGTATTTATATTATGAATGAGCAATTGTGGGAACTGTTATTTGTGTATGAATAAGACACTTACATTTGCTTTCTTTTCTTAAAAATGATAGATGCACAGATTGAAGCCTGTGTTTCTTACACCGCAAGGCAGTGTGGATTTAAAATACGTCAGTAAAACATAGATTTTTTTATTGACTAAAAACATAAAATACTCGACATCTCCATATTAGTTATTAATGTTCATATTAATATTATAGGGTAATCCTTCCCTATTAGTGATGCTATTTACACACATTGGTGGGGTGATGCAGAATATGCTGCACTGTTGCCACACAGTACATGCCAAAAAAAAAAAATTCTAAAACTGGCCTTAGCTTTGGAGAAAAATTGTGAAATTTCTATTTCATATCATAAAAACATGTATTGTTCTAGTAGAAAATATGGGACAGGCTTATGATAGCATGCATAATTTACTCTATTGGATTTTTATGTTTTCGTTTGGGTTACAGGTTGTAATTACTGTTTTAAAAAAAATAAAATAAGAAATAAAAAGTAAGAAGAAACAGCATCTGGGAAATAATGAGGATGGGAAGGGAAAACAAGTCTAAAGGAATTGTGGTGGTATGCTGCCACCTACTGGCCAACTCTAGTAACAGTCTGTCCAAAGTAACACGAGACAATGGACTGTGAATAACACTTGGGAAGTTTCCTTATTTCCCCTTTCCCTCTATACTGAATGATATTTCTCTAACACCATCTGTGCACTCGGAAGTCATTATCACAAAAGAAGTGCAAACTGAAAATGTAAATTCATTTGGGCTGAGGTGTGGGGCTAATCTGACATGGATTTTACTCTGATCACATAGTGCCATCTACTGATATACAAGAGACATACAAGGTGTTCTGTTAGTAAATCTAAAGGGTCCACAAAAAACATATTCCATCTGTTTTCCTTCCAAAGAGAATGTTAAAATTCTTCTATTAACTGTTGATATCTAGTATTTTCAACACTTGTCTTTATGTGTCTGCTTTTACAATTGCAAATGTGAATCTGTGATACTTTTTAACAAAGGTGTGAACTCTGAAATTCGATGACTTAAGACGAAACTTGACAGAATCACAACAGACTTGCAACACAACTTGGACTTTGACTCGTGACGTCACTTGGACTTGAATCTTTTGACGTGAACATACTTGATATCTTCCTTCAAGCCAATTTTTTTCCCAATATAAGATGAGTCAGATACAACAAGACAGGACAGAAACTCACACATTCATTCTGTGTGGTACGAGTTAATAGTGCTGTGTGCTGTGAAAGTACAATGTTCAGTCGCACTTGTTTTAACAAATAAATTAAAATTTTAAAAAGCATTCATGAGTTTTGTAAATTTAATATTGTATTACTCTGTTGTTAAAATCACATTAAATTTCATGAAGAGCACATTGTGACCTGTTTCGTATGCAAAACTCAAAGTTAAGGACTTTATTTGAGACTTGGGATTTGACTTAGGACTTACCTGCTCTGACTTGGGACTTGACTGTCAAGATTTCAGACTTGCAAAACGATGACTTGGTCCTGCCTCTGCTATTTAAAGACCAAAACTGCAATTAAAAGTAAAAAGAGAACCTCTTTGGCTCCAAACCTTAGAACAAAGAGTCCTTTGAGAACACAAACCCACTCACCTACCTGTGAAGGATTGTATAACCTGCAGTAATGTCTATTTACAAGATATACTGGATTTTGGGGTATAGTTACATTGCATATTGAGGATTAGTTGAACTTCCTATCACAGACTGTAGCACACACACACACACACACACACACACACACACAATCTCAATTCCCTGCAAAGAACAGAATATACTTCAGTCTGTTCCAAGATGCGGTGAACCCAAAGAATGAAGGCTGCCTTCAGTGGAAATGATACAAGGATCTGTAGATAGTCAATCCAGGTGCCAATACACAGAGGCCTTTCAAGCTCAGTATCAGCACTAATACAATTTGAGACATTATTGATCTCAACAGGGGAATTATCTTTTTTTTTTCTGCACATGCTGCACATGGAGGTCAGAGGTCAGAAGCCGCTCCGGAGCATCTCTCCTTCAGCAGGTCGGGTGAGATTGTCTTTTCAAGAATCATGACCCAGTTACTCAAGATAATCCACAGATCTTGTTGTGAGCAGTTTCATGTAGGAACTATTTTCTTTCGACCAAAGTACACCTGCCAATTGTATGGCCGCCCCTGAAGGAGGAAGTGTGCATCTACTCATGGACAAGAGGCTTGTGCTTGTAACAACACGAGATGTAAACATTATTGGTGTTCTCCCCAGGTGATCTGTAACGTTAGCTAGCTCAGTGGTGCTAAGTGAGCTAGCAGTAGATGCACACTTCCTTCTGTGCGGTGATACAGTTGGTGGGTGTAGTCCAGTGGAAAGAAAATAGTTCCCACATGAAACTGACCCCAACAAGGTCTGTGGATTATCTTGAGTAACCAGGTCATGATTTCTGGAAAGAGACATTCCTGCTGAGTGCCATCTAGTTCCATAACATTGGAGAGAAGGCAGACATCTCTACGGCCAATATATCCAACATTCGGCAACTCACACCAAAACAATCTAGACTGATAAAAAGCACAACAGAGGAAAAATATGCATTTTTGATTTTGGGGTGAACTATCCCTTTAAATTGTAGCCCTCCTGCTGTGGTTCTACTTTCTGCAGCATCCTGCTGCACAAAATTATGCAAATCTTACCAAACAGTGTTATTCATAGTTAACACTGTCAAATCAAAAACTGAGGAGTTGCTCACATAAAGACAGCCAATATTTAACAGCAGCTTTCATGTGTGTAACTGAATATACTGTACAGTAGGTAGAGTAACTTGCATCTCTGTAAAGACTGAACTTAGGCGCAGCAGTAACTTGAGCTAAATGCTAATATTGGCATGCTAACGATGTGAATGACGCCATGCTGATATTTACCATGTTCAGCATCTTAGTTGAGCATGTTAGCATGCTAACGCTGTCTGATCACAAAGTAGAGCTGCTGATGATGGAAATGTAAGTAGTTATGCAGTTTTTTATTCAATCATATACCAAATTTCTAAACAATTCAATTTCTGAACTGATGATGGTGCCAGATGAAAAGTAAGGGATCACAAAAGTCACTACAACTCATACATACATCAAAGCCTGTACAAAATTGAAAGGGAATCAATAGTTGTTGAGATATTTCAATCTAGAACACAGTGGAGGATCTATTGCATTTGTTAACATCCAGCTAAAGCAAATAAAATATTGTTCAAGCCAGTGAATATTCAAGCTGTAGTCAGTTTCTGTTCCTGCAAGTCCTGAAACAAGCACCACCTCCATCTGGCATAAAGCTGTCCAGCTGTGTATTTACACAGACAGATTAGATCACATGTTATTAAAATGATTCATGATGGGTACATGACAGTCTCTGATATCACCTGACAAGAGAACACTGTGTCATTACACTCAGCACTATCAACATGCCCATCACAGCCATATTGTTATTTTGTTTATCATAATGCCACAAGAAGTAAAGTAAAGTTAATATACAGATTGTTAGTACAGATTTTGGATTATCTCGACATTAGAAGGAGCAAAATATAGACACCCAGTCGATATATTTTAAACATGGACATGTTTGTACACTAGCTATACTTTTATAAAAGTTCTTTTCCTTTATTTATTTTGTAACTAGCAAACATATTGTGCGAGGATAACCGAGAGGATAACCGGCCCTGCTGTGGTCTAGTTATATGTGTCCTATTTATAGGGCTGGCTCAGACTCACGATGTTCAGCTGTAACCAAACTCCATCTGTCAAGTCACGTCCTCTCCCTGCTCTCCCTTCTACAGTATCACTGCAGCCAGGCTAGGGGCACTCGGGTCTGTGCCACCCTCCGAGCCAGACGGACAGCAGGATAGGCAGACAGCCGCCTCTCAGACCGCCGCACATTATGGAGGGTCTGTACATCCAGCCCTTGGAGGAGGACAGGGCGGTTTTAGAGGAGGGAGGTGAAGAAAATGGGGAGCAGGAAGAGGGAGGAATGGAGGCCTCGTCTCCCACAGTTTCCACCACAGACGAGGAAACAGATGAGGAGGAGGAAGCAGAGCCCCCACCGGTCATGCCCTGGAGGAGGGTGTCATTCGCCGATGCATTTGGCCTCAACTTGGTGTCGGTTAAGGAGTTTGACAATGTTGAAGTGACGGAGCCAGAAGTCAGCCAGCCCCCTGAGAACGAGGCAACCCATCCCTTGGAGGAGTACTACATGTCCTGTCTGTTTACAGTCCCCTCGTCCCCAGAGGAGCTGGACCAGAGGCTACAAGAACAGATGGTTGAGCTGGAAAGCATCGAACTCCTGCCGGGGACCACCACACTCCGCGGCATCATCAGGGTGGTCAACCTCTGCTACAGCAAGTCTGTTTATGCCCGGATCACCCTGGATCGCTGGAGGAGCTACTTTGACCTTATGGCGGAGTACGTGCCTGGTTCCAGCGATAGGAAAACAGACAGGTTTACCTTTAAGTATACTCTGGTGCCTCCTTTTGAGAGAGAGGGGACCAGAGTGGAGATCTGTCTCCGTTACGAGACGTCAGTGGGCACTTTTTGGGCTAACAACAAGGAAATGAACTATGTGCTGTTCTGCCACCAGAAAGTAAATACAAAGGAGCAGGGGCCTCAAGTGCAAGAGGAGAGTAGCAGCTACAAGAGCAAGAGGAGCTGTCTTAGAGCTAACAGGTGAGAGAATCTAATGCTGAATCTTTTTTTTAAACACGTCTCTGCTGAAGGAAGTCACATCGCCCTCGTGACAATACATTACACAGTAATCAATATTCAAATAAAATGAAGGTTATTATGAATCCATCCCCTGCAAACTTGTACTGGCACAAATCAACCACAAACAAGAAAAGGTCCTGACTAACTTTCAGTTGCTGCAGTAGGAAATTTGACACAGTGTGAGAATCTATTTAAACGGCGCTGCTCTTCTCATTTGTTGGAGGCTAGCCAGGCGATTTTATGTTTACAGTAAGCTGTTATGTAACTTTTCAGTAATGGACTGCAGGACACATATTGCCCATGTAAGGCCAGGTGCCTGTCAAGGTTTCCATGACGTCTCACCATGGATAAGGAAGCCAGATATACTTGTTTACCCTCTTTGACACAAACTCGTCTCTGCTTCAGAAACAGTATGTCCTTTGTATGTATTATGTATGTACCCATGTTGTGGTCTGACTTGTTGCACTATAAAAGTTATGGAAGTGTGATAATACAGCAGACAAATGCATCACAACATTTAAATTGTCTCATTTTCAAACACTGCTGGCACAGGTATAAGCTGTCTGCATGACAGCTATGTTGTGTACACCTCTTACTGTGTATTCATGGATGGATTACTGAACGGGCCTACTGGACACAGGCCCAGGGCCCCGATTGCCAGGGGCCACACTGGCCTTCACCTGCAAAATGTTGCTCAAATTAACACGTACCAGGAAGAGACTCAAAATGACGACAAAAAGACACAAAAGACCACAAAGAGATGCGAAGGAACAGCAAAAAGACACAAAATAACTAAAAACAATAGGTGAAAAACCACCACAAAGTTTGTATGCCTTGCTCCTGTGTAGGAGCTGTGTGCCCAGGGGCCCATTGTTTTACAATCCACCCATGTCTGTATCATAATCATTGCATGGTCAGTACAGGTAACACGAAGGAAAACAACAGACTACAATGTATTGAGGCTGTCTAATAAAATACACAGACAGGTTGAAAGCTCTGACCCCCCTCTTTAATGTACCATTCCACTAAACTTTAGTTATTAGCATGACTTGTAGATGTCGTATAGATAAAGGGGACCCAATAAAACTAAGCCTTGAGACATGGCGGTTAATGGAAAGAGGGTGCCAGTGAGGTGGCTCTCATAATTTGAAAAGCTGGAATGGTTTGACATTCCCACCTATCACCACTCTTTTTTATCTACCTAACAGAGGACAATTAAGTTTCTCTCCAGCCCCTGTTGGAATATTTGCAACATTTTGTCAAATAATTGTTGAATAAAATCACTACAATATAACAGGATGTGTAAAGCTGAGGAAGAAACACTGAAACAGAAAATGATTTAAACGCTGTAAAACATATCTGTGAGCTTATTTATGGTATTTCTATTCATTTTGAACCATAGGAGGGGAGGTTTAGAGGGAAAGACCAAAGAGACCAGCGACACATCAACAGTTGCTGCAGGTGTGTATACTTAATGTTTCTGTGTGTGTGTATGCATACATGTACATGCATTAAGTGTGTGTGTAAACGTAAAAACAATCTTTTTTTGGCAGGAGCAGAGGCTGCACCTAAAGCGGAGGAGGCTAACAGAAAGGACAGCACAGATGTACAATCATTACTGTACCGTGAAGAACAGAAACCTTTGGTGAGGTTCATTTATCATCTTTTAGAAGGACAGACTCTTGTTGGAGTCTGGGGGGAAAAACTGAAACACCAGCATCACCCAGAAGTAAACACTGCTCGCTACAAAAAAACAATCTGATAATATAAAGTGAGAAAGTATGTTTGTTTTTGCTGCAGAGATACGATAGCTGAGCCAAATATGGAGAAAGACTTGTTTTAATATCATTTGCATGAAGACATAATAAGAATATTATGATAATCTTAATTAATAAACCACTTGTGCTTTACAAGGCAGCAAAATAAAACAGACAGGTTTTAAAAGATGATAAAAAAACAATTTCCTGTATAAAAACAGAGGAAATAAAAGACTGTTCGACGGAAATTGAAACCAGAAAAGGGTCTCTGATAAAAGTCTGTTAATAGAACAACAACGACATCAACAATCCATGTTTAAATGTGTAATCTGTTAAGATAATACAAATATATATATATATATATATATATATATCTGTGAATTCATTAAATACGTTTACAAATTAATAAAAAGCATTTGTGAATATCTTCTTAAATAAAAAATGCCAATGCGGAAATGATGTCATTAACAGGTGATCATGCTATCTCAAAAAGTTTGAGTGATACAAGAGGATTTTCGTTTGGACTGGTGGAAAGTTTGTCTTAAAACTGTGTATGTGTGTGTAAAATGCAAATCTTAAAATTGAGATCCATAAATAGCTTTTTGATTTACAAAACAAAAAACTGGATTCACAAATACTTATTTGAAAATTGTAAATGTTAGAAAGACATTTACTGATTTATTTTTTTGTTAATTAATTCAATGTATTCACCTTTTTTTGTATTTGTGGAATTTGGGCATTTGCAGATTCATTTTATTTTTGCAAATTACTTTTGAGTTCCCAAATCTTTTTTTTCTAATTTGTGGAAGATCTTTTATATTTACAGATAACATACCTACACACAGATTGTTGATCTCTTGATAGTGTTCCCCAGTTCTTCCAGGCTGTGGGTAATAAGCGGGCTACAAAATTTGTTTCTTTCTCTTTGTTTACTTTTTACCAACACTGCAAAACAGTGCTAACACATTCCAAATTAGGGTTACAGCAACTTCTTTTCACTGTTAAGCACAAGGCACTCACTCTCTCTTGTTAATCACTCATATCTGTCCCCGCAAAACAAGGGCAGGTAGGAACCGATTAGCTCATAACCAAGGGAACACAATGACTCCACTTAAACACTGCACATGAAAATACAAATACTACGTTCTATAAATGACAATGAAAAAATAATTTATCAGTAACTCAATAATGCTGAATCTATTACTACTTCAATATAAATAATGTACCCATTAATAAATAACACAGTAACTTAAGTCATACTGTAAAAATAATCCAAAAATATAATATGTGCAGTAACTATGGTTATAATCTGTTCACACAAATGATACTGACACAAATCTATCTCCATAGCTAAATATGTATGTCATACTGCACAGCGCTCAGTGGGCCCCAGAAGGATATGGAAAGTCAGCTTACCTGACACTTGAGAGCACGTCTGAAATGTGCAAACTATTAATAATAAATGCAACATGCTTGTAAAGGTGCAGTGAAGTTGATGATGTAAACAAAAATAGGCTTGTGCACTGAGGCTGCAGCAGTATTGCAATGTATTGCACCATCACTGTAATGTTACACATCAAGGAATACTCAGTGAGTGAACCATTGCGTTCACTTTTGTAGCTGATCACCTTAGAGACTAACAGAGCTGGTAGATTCTGGCTATAGTTCAAGTAGCTCAAGCATTAACACTTGGCTTGACCTTTGACCTCTGGCCTTTTTGACAGGTGGATAGCATAAAAAGCAGGAACAGAGCAGCACGTTTGGCACGTGTGCAAGAATACCTCTCCCAAAGCAGGCAGCAAGTACCACAGGCTTATTCACATGACTCAGCCAATGGCCAAAAGGTTTCTCAGCCTTCGCCGACTACATGGGGGGACTCTGCTGGCTCTCTCTTTAAACGGCAAAAGAAACAATGTAGCGAGACGCCACAGGTGCTCACCTACCACCAGATTCCTCTGCTTACACTGGACTGGAATAATGACAAAGCCAATCAGTGGGTGGCATCTGACATGGATGACATGTGGACTGAGAGAGCTAAAATGACCTTGTCAAAAGCGTCAGAGGAAAATATAGAAGATACACCTCCTGTCAATGATACATGGGAGACGTTTCTCAACGGTACAGATGATACTGCTGATAAAGAAACCTCTGTGTGCGATGTATGGCAGGCATTTCTTAATGGGCCGAGCTGTACGGACCATTCTGCTGTTCCAGAGTCAGAATGGCTGCAGACAGCAGCCTCGGTGTCTCCCTCAAATGATAAAGAGCCCAGTGCCCAATATGTAGCCAGCAGTCAAGAGCATGAAATTCAGGTGGGCTCGGATACACCCACCACCTTCCATGCACACACCTCAGCTGTATGTCAGCAGCTGTCAGACACGCGCGAAAAATCATTGGCTAATGTTGCCTTTAACACTGACGACCACCAGCCAGCAGAGGCATGTGTCAGCAGCCGGAGAGATGACAACACAGCGACACAAGATGCATCCCAAAGGTCACAGACAAACTCTGTAACAGACACTCCGCAGGAATTCTGCCTCAAGGGGGCAGCGCCTGTGTCCGAGGGCTCTGTTGACAGATCAACTGAGTGTCATGAGCATGCGATCTGGGAGCGAGAAAATGAAGGAATAACAGAAAGAGCAGAAGGAATAGGAAGAGATGAGCCGTTCACAGCACACACAGCAGACTTAGTAACAAGCTCAGGGGAGTCGGAGACAACAGACATGACAGCAATGCCAGAGTCTCAGAATGCCATCACCGTTGATAGGATCTCACAGGGAGCAAGGCTGGATGAGGGTCTTTCTTCCAGCAGGGAAGGGGAGGTTACAGGTACCGCACACAATGCGACGGATGACACGCTGGCATTTAGGGGGACAATCAGGCAGGGGACAAAGGATGGGGAGAGGTTTGTCTTTTCCCAATACAGACAAGGAGCGGAGGAAGGGATCGTGAATAACTCCATGGAAAATAAAATGTCTGAGTGTGAAATCTCCCAGAGGTATGCAGATGAAAAGCAACAAGAGGAATTCAGGCTGAGCCAAAACAGTGAAAATCCATTACGGGAGAATGAGAGCGATGAAAATGAAATAAGACCTGCACAGTCACATGCAGATGAATCCAATCCAAGCCAAATGTGTGAGGAAAATCTCAAGCAAAGCCAAATACTGGCAAGTGAATACACATTGGATGAATCAGAGAGTGAAGATGCTGCATCAAATAAAGACTTGGAAGCATTCAAAAAGACAGAGGTGGAACTTTCCTATTGTACAGAAAGCGAAGATACAAAGAGACTAATTGGTGCAGAATCAAGAATTATCCAGGTATTAAATGAGGAACATAATGACAAGGCTTTGCAACTTAATTCATTGTGGCAGAGGGGAAACACATCAATAACTTCAGAAGTACATAATAAAGATTCAAGGCCAAACCAAGCAGTGGAAGAGATGTGTATTCAGAAAGAGGAGGACTCAACACAAATTCAGGAAAATGTACTAAAATCAGGTAAAAGTGGTGTAGTCTCAAACCAGGGAGAGGAAGGAAAGAGCACAAGGTGTGATGGAATAACTGAACAGCAAGAGGAAGTGACAGCAGCCCATGATACAATCAGGCCTTTTCCAACACGTATACTCAACCCAAACCCAGTGGAGGTGGTAGAAATGAGATGGAGTCATTCACAGGATGATGTTAAGGGTCAGAAAGGGGACAGAGGGCATGAAATGGGTCCGGAAGATACAGCGAACAAGAACGTTGCAAAGAAAGACACTCCAACAGTACTTCAACACCAACCTGAGACATTAGAAAGAACAGAGCAAGATATGAGTCAGAGAGACAAAGATGAGAGGGTGAGTATTGGAAAGCTGGAAATAGAAGCGCTGGGGGAGTTGAGGGGTAATGTGGAGAACCCTCAGGGGGAGAGGAAGAACGCACCGACTGAATTGAAAGAACGAGAGTTGTCAGCAGAAGTTGAGAGCTCTCCAGGTGTTGAATATAAAAAATTGTCAGAGGGAACAAAAGACCCCATTACAGCAGAAAATACTGCAGCACTTGAAGTGATAGAGTCGGGATTGGAGGAGATGTTCATAGAAAAATTTGGGGAAGATTTGGTCAGGGGGATTTGGGAAGAGGTATTTGGTCGGCAAGAACAGGCCTTTAATAGAGACACAGATATTGGAATGGGCAAGCTGGGAGATGTACCTGATATTACACAAGACTGCCACGTTCTTTTTGAGAAAGACTGCGATGATGCTTTTGATTCAGGTGTATTTTCCTTGACAGAACTACCAACAGATCCTAATTTAAGTCTTTGTGAAGGCCTACAGCAAACCTTAGCCACTAAGGGCAAGGGATACTCCCCACAAGAAAGAGGTCACTCACTCACCACAGCAGAACAAACCCTATCTCTGTCAGAAACACAGGCAGATTTTAATTCAAGTGCTCATCTAAGTCAAGATCTCACCCACATTTTAGCTGCTCAGAGTAGGCAGTCATTGACTGAATCAGCCCAAAGCTCTCTAAAGGATCAGGGCACTCAAATAAAAGAAAGATCAGTCTCCCGTCAGGAGACAGGTAGACAAATAGAGGACCGTGTCGCCCACGGGGAGGGTTTTAATCAATCAGCCCACCCATCCCACAAACATCCAAGTTCCTCCTCTGACAAATTAAAAGAGTCCGATAGAGTTGTATGGTGGACTGTGTTATACCTCCTCAGTCACATCACCAGACTTCTAATCTGCATCGTCTTAGTTGCTGGATTCTTTTTCATTGTTTTCCTGTATGATTTCCCAGCATTCTTTGCGCTCTACGTATTTTCATTGAGCTGGTGGTTTTATAAGTGGAAACAACATCGAGTGACAACGGACAAAGGGATGGAGGGATAGCTTGAGAGTTAAGAGAGAAGGATGGGTGTTAAAAACTGCTGTGTGTAGCATTTTTAAACATCATCACTCTTAAATTAAATGTAATGCCTTCGATATCTTCGTACTGTTTATTCAGACTGGTCAGACCATTGTGGAGATGACTGGAAGCTACAAAAATGGTGCAAAAAACCCCAAATGCTACACACAGCACTGTGTGTTTGATTGTGTGTTTTCATGTTTGGTTGTTTCTTTTCTAACTCTAAGTGAGTTTATTGCAGTGGTGGCCAACTTTTTTTTGGCTTGTGACCTCTTGGGCAAATGTTGGCGAGCTATCTATGACCATTTCAATCAAAGAGAGATGTTTGGGGGGGTTTACTTGCTTCATTTAAAATATTTAGATGTAAGGATGAAAAAATAAACATAATTTGATGCAGTAGAAAGGCATTTTTAAACTTAATTCCTCTCCCATTATGCCCCGTGGCTCTTTAAAGTTTTCTTTCGACCTCTTGTGATGGTCCTATACTCCAAATTGGGAACCACTGTATTAGTAAATCAGGAGAGATTTGGTCTTTCTTCATAAAATCAAATGTATCTTTTCCAATAACCTTGAATTTAATTGGAACACTAAACAATGAAATTTATAGAAAAATTCACCTGTTGTTGAACGTTGTTATTGCTGATGTAGTGTAAACAGTTATGTGTATGATGTGTGTATATTTGCAGTGTTTTATGGGCCCAATATCACTTTACAATACACCAAATGGAACAAAGTATGACTTTGATTCTTGTAGACAAAGGATGTCTGCAATAGAGGGGCATTGGAGATTTGACGTTTCTATTTCCTTGCTGTTCTTCAATAAAAGAAATTCAGAAAGAAACAACTTTTTTGGTCTTTTACAGCCTAAACTGCTTTTTTAGATTCCATTTTTTATATTTTATCAAATTTTGGCCACACTCATGAAATAACCAAATCACCAGGAGAAAGGTTGGAATTGTACATTTTTGCAAACCATATGTGTGATATGTAACACTGTACGTTATTACGTAGTGGATAAGAAGTACAAATGTAACATATTCATGGTTTGCAGTAACATACAATGCCAACATTTTTGTCGGCTATGGGCTGAATGAGCAATAACAACAGCAGGGAAAGTTAGAAAACAAGTTGTATATTGTATGGTATTCAACAAGAAATAACTGCCTTCACATCAAAAATACGATGGGTACAAAGAGTATCCTAGATCTATTTGTATCCAATTTCTTACCCATAATAACCCATGTTCTGTTTGCTATCCTTAGGTTTGTTATTCTAGATTCTGTTTTTTACTATCTAATTTCAGCTATTTTTAGATTCCATTTATTAAACTGCTTACTTATACTGTATTAGACATACATTAATAAGGTGTATTATGCATTTTCTTTCTTAGTTTTAGCCTTTGCCATCTTATCATTTTTTTATTTACTCGTTTTTGAAGCACTTAGTAGGTCTCTGGAAAAAAATGCAAAAGGTCATTATTGTCTTTTTAGAACTTCTGTCTAAGTCTATGAACAACTTGTTCTGTATCTAACCCTATACATCAGTTACAATAATGATTGCTTTCTGCAAAACAATACACACTGAATTCTTAGCTGTTTTGTCACTGTGAATTTTACTGAATATAAATGTCACCAAGTGCCAGTGTGAAGTTGCAACCCAATTGCCAAAAAAAAATGTTGGCATTGTACACTGCTGCAAACCAAGGATAGTTTACATTTGTACGCTATTATGTAGTTGATACATTGAAACTAAATGTTTCAACAATGCAAGTTTAGGCACAAAAAAACACTTGGTTATGGTTAGAAAAAGATCATGTTTTGGCTTAAAATACCCGCTTTTAGGGGCACAATCGCTGTTGGAAACACATTAAAAAACAACTGCTTTTCATGGCACTATCTTGGCAGGAAAAACAGTGATGCCCTGGTAAAAAATAATCAGCTTTGTGGCACTATCCTGATCTCGTAGCAATGTCTCTTGCTGGAGATAGTGCTTTTTGTGGCACTGTCTTCGAAAACCACCCACATTTTCTGGCTAAAAAGCCTATGGAAACACAGTAATGACTTGCTAAAGCCCAGCTTGTTTTGTTGTTTGTTGGTCCTAAACAATGGTCTGAAGTGGTCTGCAGCTTGTCAGGCATCTTGCCTAGGTGTCATACCATCCACCATTCCCTTCAATGATAAAGTCAGTCAATACTAAGTCACTTTAAAAAGGCTGATATGATACACATGAAATGTACAAATGTAACATTCGTGGTTTGCAATGTACAATGCCAACATTCTGTTCTGGCGACTGGGTTGGAAGTTAGATCCTTGATTGCTTCACAACAAGGTGGAGTTGACACAAGGTACACATTGTTGTTAAGACTGCATTTGTCAGATGACTGCTTTGTTCAGTATGCAGCTATAGTCGCCTGTAGTGTAATTGGAAAAGGTCATAATCCTTATTGGCAACTGTTCACAGACCGTGTATTAATAGCCACAAACTCTTTCAGTACTACTCACAAGACAAGTCACTGATTCTGAGATGACACCCTTGACAGACTGGATTAACAGCCAGTAGTTCTTTGTTCTTGGATTTGGGGATAGCTATAAAGGTAATTTAGTCATTTCAAGGAACTTGTAACATTTAGATAAAGGTCAGATTCATGACTGTCTTTGAAGAATATAATCTTAGAAAGTTTCAGAAGCATTACATGTTGATTATCAGATAAATCAACTCTTTGAACCTTCGCAGTCTATACAGTGAAAACCAGGCTCCCATCTTTGCCTCTCTCTCTAAGGAGTCATTTATCGTTTCAATTTTAGTGCCTGCTAACAGGAGTTTGAATTAAGTCAGATTCACATAGCAAATAGTCCATTTCATCCTTGCTCATGTTGCTCATGTGACTTACTAAAGGTGCCAAATTACCAGGTTAATAATACAATAGGATAAAGTTCAGCCTTTTGACATTGTGCGGTCCAAATCACTGCTCATACCAGATGCCTCTCCAAATGGTTACCTGTTATTTGGGAAACCATTTATTGTGACCATTTTGTTATAGCATGTTGCCATCCGGTAACGTACCAGATGAGTATATCAAGCCAGTGCAACAAGTGTGCACAAAAAGAAGTGCATTATATAGCCTACACACTATATTAGGGCATTTTTGTGATGTAATGGGAAATTAATTATATATAGTTAATTATATTTCACTGCTGTGAATAAGTAATAGAGTGATGGAAAAAAAATCACATAATTTCTTTTGTCAGTAACAATATACACTTTGAAGTAGGCGTTCCTACAACTGCAAGAAAAATGGGAATGGGTAAAATTACTTCTGTATGAATCCATGTGTCCATGGATTCTTTCGATAAAGTGTCCATCAGTCGTCTATACTTACGTATGCTTCTATCAGTGTCCATCAGTCGTCTATACTTACGTATGCTTCTATCTCCATTCTCCACTGATGAGAAAAACAGTCCAGCAAGCATTTGATGGATGGCAATATGCCAAATAGTAGCCATTTCCAACCTTAAAGAAAGATAAAAATACACAAAACATGATGATACGGTAGTGAAAAAATAATAAAACATGCTTTGAGCAAATTTCTATTTCGGCCCATAGAGCCGTTGTAAGTAAAAAAATAAGAATAAAAACAGGGCTAGGGGAGGGGGAGGAGGATAACATTCCATGAAAAACCTCAATATTACAGTGGTAAATTTATGAAAAAAAAAAAGCCTCACAAATTTAAAGGAAGAAACTCATCTTTGAGATTAGAAAGTCATAAATTTAGGAGAGAAAAAAAGCAGAAATTCTCTGAGATTGTTGTCACAAATTTATGAGAAAATAATTCAGAAAAATAGTTTTTTTTTTTTCAAGGAATCACATCGCTTTATTTTGCATTGTTGGATCAACCTGATCCCGTCACAGACGCCACTGGGAAACAGGAAATCCCTGCAAATACTGAGATGTCGAATAGCTGTTGTTTGAACGTCCAGTCAACATGTCCAGGAGGTTACCTGGCCATCAGCTTGACGTCTCTCCAGCACATCCTTCTAGCAACATCAAAATATGATGTTGGTCCTATTCATCTACTACTAAAGTTTATGGACAGTGTGCATTCAGCAGCTTTAAACATCCTACAAACTGAAAATAATAAGTCAGCTGAGTCTAGAAATGATAAGTCAAGTATGACTCGCACACAAACCCTGGTCTCCTGAGTGAAAGTCCTACGCTTGACCTATCCATCCATGATTTCCTCCCTACTTTATTGTTCTCAGTGCTACCTCACCTGACTTTATGGCAGAAATCTCTTAAGGCATTCTTCTTGTGAGTTTGTGACTGTAGTCTCAGAGGTTTTTCTCACAAATTTATGGCTTTATACTATCAGAAAATAGTCATGCTTTTTCTCCTATACATTTGTGTGTTTCATCTCATAAATTTACAACTTCAAACACGGTAATTTTAAGTGTTTTCTTAGTTCCATATTATTATCTATTTATCTATTTCTAATCAACAATGACCCTAATACACCGTTGTAAATTTCAGTTATTCAAAATGGAATTCACAAAATAATGCACTACACAACTTGTGACAACAGAAACTGTCTCAACTTTCATTCTGGTACTATATTTCCACAGATGCTTCAGTGCTGGTGAGGCTGTTTTGTCTCTCTACATATTATCTCCACCACAAGCAGAGAAGTCTCGCTGTGTGACACTGTGTGGGATAAAGTGGCAGTTTGAGTGACACTGCAGTTCAGTAGAAGTCACTTGATCCCGTCTGGGGTATGTTGACCTTTTGTAAGCTGGCTCCAATCCCATGCTGGCACCTTTAGCAAACTGGCCAGAAGCCAATGTTGGCACAGTGGAAGGCTACTCTTCACAGGGCACGGCTCTGAGGAGGCACAGTGCAAACCTGGCACTGCTACTGTAGTGTGTGCGGACAAAAAGTAGCAGTGACAGGAAGAAAGTGAGAAACAAGGACAGAATCTTGATGAGCTGAGGCTACATTGCAGTGCAAGGCTACTTGTTATATTGTTGACTAAACTAGGTGCCAACATGCATGAACAGAGAGATAATGAATTCCTTAGTGGTGCACTAGTTAGAGGGATTGGGTTGCACATTCACAAATCCAGATGGCAGATGGTACAGTAGCTATCCACAAATCATGTAACTGCAATAAATTACTAATCTTATTTATCTACCTTATCATGTACTTTACTTACATGACATACAGTGTTGAGATTCTTGATACAAATAGTAATGGAGTACCTTAAAGGTCAGGATTACCTCTTTATGTGCCTATTGTGGCACTTCAATCAGTGAAAGTTGTTCATTAGCAATAAAAAAATCTGCATCGTCTCGTTCCATGGAGAGTTTGCTGGATTCATATTAAGAAAAATGGGTGATAAAACTCAGGACCTGATTTGAATTGTAGAATTTCTAAAATTTATATATTTTTTTATAAGAGAAAAAGCCCGGGATAGCTTCAACCCTGGTTCATATGAGGTCACTGAGTGTCCCTGATGGCAGAGGAAGACAAGTTAATTGACTCTCTGGATCACACCCTGAACCTTGTGATACATGTCTTGACTAAAATGAGAACCCATCATCATATGTTGATGCGCTCCTCATTCTCACATTACAGTGTGTATACAGGATTGTGTGTGTTGGCATGCGTCTCTGTGTACGTGCGTAAGCAAGCATAGAGATGGAAACTATAATAAGGATCTCCCGATCATGTGAGAGATATTCTCAGGAGTGCATTCCTTAGCATTAGTATTCAACACGAGCTTCCTGTGGCCCAGCATCAGTCATCAAAGCTTTAAGAGATTAAAGCATTTACTGTTTCCTCTTACAGTTGTCTTGTGGTAATTTAGGGGAGTATAATTTTATAACAAAGAGAAAATGAGGAAGGTACAGAGTGGCTTTAAGGTCAATAACTCTCTATGGTTATGCTCCATATATAGAAAATACCACTACAGCTGCTAAGGCTAAGGCATCTTGCCATGATATTGTTACACAGCAACATGGATGTGCAAGCCAGTAACTTACAGAGGAAAAAATACCAGTTTTTCTAAAAACTGAGGTGTAATGCTTCGGTTCTTCCAGCAGATGACAATGCAACTCCACTTTTCAAAGACTCCACTTCATGCTAAGACAAAAAAAACATGGCTGATGGTTTTGGTTGATGCTAAAATAATATAGGAATCGTGAGTTCACCTCAAGCAAACATTTGACACCATCTGCATAATCCTAAAGTTAAAATGTAATTTTGCATGATAAGTAGTCTGACCCAGAAAGCGACAAACACATGACAATCTATTTTTTTATATATATCCCCGTGGCAAAATCACTGTGCAGTGAAGTGCACTGGCAGGGACAAGGGGGTGCATGAGGACATGGTATGTGAGTGGATGAGAGCGCAAAATGAGGCAGGGCCGTGTTGTGTGGCCTGAGGGAAACAGAGGCACTCTGCTGACAGATTGGAGACCAGACAGACTGCATCGTCCACACTCTACCCCAGTCTAGGGAACCACTTTTTATTCATCCGTCTCTCCATTACGCCATCGCAGCCTCCCTGTCAGCGTCCTGTGCTCCGCTCCCTCAACCTTCAACCTTGCCAGATTCATCTCCTCCCGACCTCCCCCCTCTTCGCCATCTCGGCCTCTCTCTCGCCAAACCTACATGCTTGTCCGTACCCCTTGCCTCCTTCTCTGACTACCCTTAGCAGCTCAACATTCCCAGATGTCCGCTGGCTCTTGCATCACGGAGACAGCCAGTCTTTCTGCTGTTGTCACTTGGCATTTGAAAGCTGTGCGTGCGTGGGACACTGTCACCTCCCATTCAGTGCTAATTGCAGTATACTGACTGCTGGGGGATTCATCTGAGAATAAAGCAGTGGAGTGGTACCATAAGGCTTAAGGTTGTTTCTTAACATTCTTATGTGTTTATCAGATTAAACACAGTAGTTACAACAAAATGATGGGGGGCCACATACTATCAACAGACCTGTTTGCTTGGTATTAACATGGCGTCTTGGGTGATCTAATCACAAGTGGACAGTATTAAATACAAGTGTAGACAACCACCAATACGCAGTATGATCTGATCACTTAAATTACTTACTGAGGTAGCCTGGGATGCATGTAACCACATATCTTTTGTAGTGTAAACTATGGGCTTCCCCTCAATAGTGAGACCATGTACATTTGTCTCCCCCAGTAAACACATTTAAGTAGCGGAGGACTTTTATTTTAATTAAGTTAGAGCATTTCCACCATAATTGATGCAGAAAAGGCAGAAATTGATGCACAAAAATTCACTAGAATGCAGAAAATCAAGTGTTTGACACTCCAAATGTCCTGGGGGAAAACCCTCAACCCCCCCGTGTCCCACTCTGGTGAAATAAAACCTACATCCTTGGTGTAAATGCTAATGTATCAATCCCCAACAAAGACTATTGCTGTGTCTCAAAACGCGTACTTCTGGTAGTAGACTTCCATGTAGTATACTATGTACACTAAATGTATGTACTTATTGGCGTAGTGCGCAAATTTCGACAGGGTAGTGTTGTCTCAAACCAAACACAGCCGTTGTGCACTTACCGGAAATGACGACCGCAAATTAGCTAGTTAGCAAACTAGCATTAGCATTCACGTTATCGTTTGTGGTATCAAATCATTACAGAGTGCTAAATTAACCCAGTAAACATACTGCTGGCTTATGTTCGACAACAGTATAGTGGTGCTTAGAGCAAAAAAACACATGTATTTGTACAATGCAGCGACGTTCATGGTCGCATTGTCCTTGGCTGCCATTTCCAGTTTGAAAAGTGGTCCCTCCCCTTTCGCTACCTAGCCAAGATGGCAACCATTGAGGGCGAGAAGTGTTCATAGTTCCACACTCAACTTCTTGACCGTTTTGAGTGCACCATCTGGGTACTCATAGTGCACTGCATTTTTCCATACTTCTCAGTGTGAATGCACTTATGCACTCAAAATATTAAGTGTAAGTACAGAAGTACACGATTTGAGACACAGCATATGTCATCAAAACTTTCCCAACTTACAACAAACTGGACAAAGTGTTGTGTGACTGTCCATCGATTGCCCTATGGAGGTAGGTGTTGAATTCTGCTGATAGTGATATCTCCAGACATACACAACTGCCACCATGACTAGTGAGTATGCTTGGGAGCAGCTAGCAAGAGTGTGGATGTAATAAATGTGCGCAGGGCTCTTTGACCTTTTAGCATAAGTGAAGTAGGCAGTAACAAAATCTGGACACAAGTGGTCAGCTCAAGACACATGATAGACACGTGTGATGTGTCTTGGCTGTCTGCTTGTGTTCGGCTCACCGAAATGCATGTCAATACCACGTGAAAAGAAGCTTAATCAATACAATCAAACATCTGTGTTTCAGTTCATTTCCCAAACTACTCATTTTAAAAAAGTAGAATAAATTTGTTTACCAAATTCACTCTTAAAAGAAAAGCCATTAGTCACTTTTAACAAAATATAAACATCTGACTTTTTAAATCATTCTTTTTTTGGTTCATTTTAAACACATATATTCCACTTTCAGAGAACACATTCCACAATATATCTTGTGCTTTTATGGTGCTCATTATAAGTGCTCCTACTTCCTTTGCTTTCATTTGCAGCATTACCACGAGATGACAGAGCTGTTTGTCATCTTTAGTGCTGTCGGCTGGGTTTGTTTCATCACAACGAGGAGGTGTGAGAAAAGAATGAGGAGGAAGACGAGCAGGAGAGGAGGAGTAGGAGGAGGAGGTAGGGTGGATATTTCACTCATGAGGAATGCTGTATAACTGTAACATGAGCTTCAGTCAGATTTAGTCATGGTTTGGCACCAAACATGGAATAGTGAGGAGAGAGTGACGAGGAGAGAACTTGAAGAGTGCATAGGTGAGAAGTTTTTGGTAACCAGCACCAAATGAGTCAACAAGAGAGGGGATAATACAGTATTAAACCTTATTTATATAACATTTTTAAATACAAAGTCACAGAGTGCACCACACTAAGGGACAAACCAAGGTGATGATGGGGTCAAACACTGCTCTCTATGTCCTTACAGCCTGTTCTCATCCCTCGTCACTCGTCAAATACCACTGCTTCGTAAGTGATCTCAGTGTCAGATACTGACGTACAGAGAAACCTCTGTGGTGGTATGGTACGCACTGGGTGGCGGCAGTTGTTGACGCAGTGGACATCAACTGAACTCATCAAATACCACCCCTTTATCAGTGGATGTCTGGGTCAGATACCGATGTACCTTTGACAGTGTTATGAAACGCACTGGCCGGTGGCAGTTTGTACCGCCACCGCCAACTACTGCAGTATAAAGACAAAGAAAGTGCCTACAGCAAACTCTGCAGCCCGCTGTTCGTTTCCGGTGCTAAACCAAAAGCCAGTGGAATCATTTTTATTAGTGTAGTGTGCTAGTATGTGAAGCATGCCACATGACAACACATTCTCACTCCGACCATGTCACATATCGACGTTTGCATTGTCTTCTCGCAAAATACACTTCCGTTTTCACAGGAAACTTACCATTCACATACAGTCTCTTTCAAATAAGCGCACTATGTCAGTAGAACAATGCGAATAGACGTTGTTTTTCCTTCAACAACAAACACGTGAATGGGTTTATGCAACAAAAACAGTTGGTTAGGTGTAGGAAAACAGAACAGGTTTTGGCTTTATAGTCTTGCGAGACGTGAACACTGCTCTCCCAGTTGAAGGTCAGCGTTTGTTGGACCTATACACAGTGGTGTAGTGGAGGGTATACGCAGATGTACGGGGTATACCCACATCTTTTGACAGCCATTTACAGTATACCCACCTATCAGCCAAAAAGCCATTAGACTATATAGGAGAGTATGCCCACTTCTTCCTCTGTAACCTACCCATCTACCAAGTTAGTACATCCACCTCATCAGCTACCACTACACCACTGCCTATACACCACCCCTCCTGCCCCCCTTAACTTTTGGTCTTGTTCCACCACATTTCCACCTGACGCTGCAGACGCTGTTCAACTATAACGGCGACTGGCTATGTATCATGCCGACGTTAAGTCGCTGCCCAAGTGCCAGATTTTGACAACTCTGGAATGAGACAGGCTCTACATGACATGTGTCACATGACTTTACATGACGTTAGTAACAACTCGGCAGGCCATGATGTTTTTTCTGACCCTAACCCCTCGCTTTTTTTGCCTAAATAAATATCAAAACAGGGTGTTTTAACTATGTTGTAAGTTTATTTTATTTTTTCAAAAAGAGACTGTAACCATGTAACAAGCAAAAACTGTACTTTTCCTGTAAAAATGGAAGTGTATTTTAAAAAGACACAGTACAAAAAAAGGGGACTTTGACACCCCATCCCAGAGCATCCAAACTGATGCAGGAAGTTACCTAGCACGTCATATTTTGACATTTCAGTCCACTAACAAAGTGGTGCTATTTGATAAGTTGGGATCAGAGCGAGTTGTCCCTCCAGGTGGTTCTGGATGGCTGCAGTAGATGTCAACTACTCTGGGCTAACCTCTTTCTTTCAAGGCCTAAATAATTTCACCCCATTTTACTTGAAAAGGACCACAAGTGCGAGGTGAAGTGGCTTTTAAAGATGGACATTTTATGCAGTGCAGAGTGAATCATGATGAGTTGTTTTTCTCTGCTGTCCTGCAACCCAGCCAACTAATACAAGGAGACATGCCATTCCTGAGAAAATTTCCCTTCGGCGGCCCTCTCTGAACCTTGTTGAAAAACCACAGTGCCAAGCAGCTCTTTGTTCTCTGTATGCCAGCAAGCCAGCAAGCAACGCAGCCACTAGCCGTTGATCGTTAATATTTTCAAGGCCAGAAACCTGCTCTCTCTCAAAGGCAAACAATATGGAAAACATGTAGTCGACAACACAAACATCCAACCTATACATGGTATGTACGGATTATTCAGCCACTTTCGGTACAGAGCACTCACTGTTTTTATCTTTATTCTTGCCTGAATTTATAAGGTTGCTGCATCTTACCATATTTTCATTACTATAGACAGCCACATTCAGAAGACAATACTGTAGCTTACTGTTAATACTGTGATTTACTTGCATTAGGAATGGCAACAAATGAATCCTTATACTGTGGTTTACAGTAATGCCCTATCCTGAATGGGTTTAATGCCTGGCTAGTAAAGGGACACTGTGAAGTCTTCATGTTGCCATCTCCATAGTTATTCTACAAAGCAGTAACCACCAGGACTAAATAAGGATGAGTATCTTTAATTTGACCAATCTCAGGCCTTGTTTGCCTTTAGTTATCTGCATTCACATGCTCCTCAAATGGCCCCATTTCCATAGTTGGAGAGTTGTTCTCCATCTTTGGTGTGTTCGCGAGCTTTTCAAACTCGGAAGGTGAAAACAATATGGATGCTACAGAGAAGATGTGTTGTATTTTATTGCTCAGTGTGTTTAATGTTCCAGTGAAGATTCATGTTTCTGTCAAATATGCTGACACAGATAACACAAAATGATTTTGTCCTTGACTTGTTGCTGCACCAGTACATCCCTTACAACCACTAAAATATTGCTTTACCTGACATGGTATCAGGGTTAATTCTGATGATTAATTTTTCTAACAAATCTAGGTAACTTTATGTGGACAGTGACGCAAGTCACGGGTACAACCTAATACCATGTTACAAATTAAAAAATGTAAACAACCTGATATGCAACCATAGACTGTTAAATAATAGATGTAGCCACCGTGATATCACCCATTGGTTTGTGGACTTTTGGAGTCAGACATGACCATACTTGGACATAAGTTTGGAGCTAAGCCTAATGCTAAATGCTATCTAGATTAGGATGGCTCATCTACAGCTATGGTGATAATGCTATTTTTTGCGAGCTAAACCCAGAATTAAAACCATTAAAACAAAATGTACTTACTGTAAAAACTTAACGTCCAGCTCGTTTTAGGGTCTTTTAGTACAACCAAAAAAACATTTCAACGTTTTTAAGCCAAAACATTACAATTTACTGACATAGCTACAGCTACAATTGTACTCTGTAAATCTGAGGTTACGCAATGGTTACGTTATCTCACATTCAATTTTTGGCCCTCCTGCTTGGCTTTGTTTTTCAGCCCCACAGATTGCCGATTGTATAGAATACATGAATTTTTAAAATGTTTCTTACCATCAACCAAATAATTAACCTACTTTTGACCACTATGTTTCTGCTTATAAGCCTATATGATGTCAAAGCAAGGCTATCACAACCGGACAGGCAAACTAGGCAATTGCCTAGGGCCCAGAGCTGGAAGGGGGCCGCCAGAGACGGCTGACAATGGTCCATATCAATGACAATATAATGGAACCCCTATAGACACTGCAACAACGACAACATGTTGGAATCCCCCCTAATGGGGTCCCCTACTAGCTGCTGCTTGCGAGTGGCTAAGTAGGGTGACTAGACATCCTGCATTGTGCGGGACTGCACAGCATTTCTGTCTCTTTTCACGTGTCACGCAAATTGAGACCATGTCCCGCATGATTGGTTGCCACCCGCGCTAGCATTGTTGGAGTACCGAAGTACTACGGCACCTCACGGTACCACTACTGTGGGATAAGTTCAAAGTCCAATTGCAAGAGGGTGAGTGTCCATGCACCGTCCAATAACGGCGTGCGCTGGCCACCTGGCACTCAATATGCTGCTGCGTGGTTTGTATCCAGTGACATTTCAGGTATTAGCTGAGCTATTGAGTATCTTTAAGCAGTGAAAGTTATTATTTATTTATTTTTACTTGTAGGTTAGATTTGTTTATATATGCTACAGTGATTTGTTTTCCACAGAGCTCTACGGTGCGAGCATTTTACTCACTTTTGCGACTAAAAATAGTTTTGCGGGTTGAACAGGGGTCACAGACGCCGTATTCCTGTCAAATACGGCACAAGATGGGCTTACCGGCGATGGAGAAGTCCAGCTCCAGGTCCAATAATTTCCTCTTTGTTGATTTCATGACTACCCAGAAATACCTGAACAGCTGAGCCGTGGCGGCACACAGGTATGTGATGTGTTAGAGGAGAAACGAGCCGTTCACATTTCTCTCTTTGTGGCAGGTAATGGCCCACCTCCAAGGTGCCTCTTGCCTGGGGCCCCCAGAGTGTCTTGAAACAGCCCTGTGTCAAAGTCAGCAAGTCGTACCCCAAAATTTTTGCCAACTTTTTCTTAGTTGTTATTCCAACTTGAGGGGGCGTTCAAGTGAATTTTCCCAGTCGGTACATGAATCTATTAATTAATTTAACATCACACTACATGAATGCGCTATTAGTATTGACCTATTTCACAGCAGCCATTTTTACTTGTAAGAAAAGCACAGGTGTTACTAATTACTAATTAACAATATGTACACACAACACAAGGATCCTAAAACCAAAGCAGTTAATTAGAATTCAGCTGTCATTAATTTTAAAATTCACACCTGTGCTTTTCCTGCTTTGCTGTGCCAAAATGTCTTATGTGAAAAAGATATATTGCTACTTAAAACAACGTCCTGACAACACAGTATTGCCTGCCCTGTTTACTTAAGTTTCTAATTTCTAGTTTCTGTGGCTGACACTGGGGCTAACAACAAGAGTTTTAGCACGTCACCAAGAAAATGAAGAATAATTTCTGTATTTTACCACCTCAGTAAGCAGAGGATTAGCATTAATGTGTGGAGTCAGGTGTTGGAGGCTTGTTATTAGGCTAGCCTTGTGTTGGGACTGGAACCAATCAATTAAACTGACTTGGTCTTTACTCTTGAACCTGTTTCTCTTATAAAAGCTGAACATATGGTTTGGAAATAAAGTATAAATCTTACCTGGTGCAGCTGTCATGTCAGGCTGTTGGAAATGGGCACTTTGGGCTGCTAACATTAGCACACCGTCAAGTATACAATATTTCTTCAGTTAAAAAACAGTCAGTAGACAATTTCCACTAATTTTCCTCATGCCAGAAAAACACATAACATGAGTTGGCAAATAACTCTTGCAGGTTAAACAGGACTCGCTACACACTTTTTGGGCTAGCTAGCTCTAGCTAACATGCAGTGAACAGACAGGGCATAAACTCACTAGCTTAGCAACACTGAGGCTACGGACAACCCATAATGCAACACTCTCTTAAAGTGACAGGCTCACTCTGTAACACAAGAAAGCCTTCAAGGATAGCTGCAGTTAAAGAGGTACGCTGAAAAGATGGCCTTTTCATAAAACTAGGATGTCTATGCAGTAGAAAGATGCAAATGGTTTTGAAATTGGTGCTATAGAACCTGAGAAACAGAGAAAAAGGATGTTTTTGCTCAAGAGAAGGAAAACCTGCTTCTATCATAATGCACTGCACTGCACCAGATCAATAAACGCTCCCACTGGTGGGTGACGTAATGTGTCTGTTTGAAACAATGGTGGCCGGCTGGCAAAAAAAAATCTCGTATTGCAGTTTAAAAGTAAGCTAAAACATGTTTCTGAACACATGTGAGGCAAGAAATAGGCAACTCAGTGACATAATCTTGGTTTATATTTGATCAGTGCTGCATATTTTTACCATTTGATCATTGTTTTTTCGGCTATTTGGTTTTCACTGTGCAGGAAACAGTATGGCACCCACTTCCTGTTAACAAACCCTAGCAATTACAGCTAAACAAGGCACTAAAATATGTTTATAAAAATTGTAGGCAAGAGATAGGCAATACAGTAACATCATCTTGATATATGTTCAATCAGCAATGCCTAGTTTTACCGTTAAATCGGATTTCGGTTCAAGTTTTAGATATCTATATGGGCAGGTCTGTCTCTTGATCTGTTTCTTTACTCTGTGTCTGAGCTGGCGGCACGGCAATACAAAAAGAGTGGCTCCCGAGCAACAGCCCGAAAGCCAGCCAAACTCTGCCGGATGACATCATTTACTTCATCCGGCGGAGTTTCACCGGGGGGCAAAGAGGGATATCCAGGCACTGGTTAGATGGATGGAACTTTACCATAGCTCATGTAGCCTACACACATTAGCCACATTGTTTTGACATGAAGCTGGTTTTAAAGTGGCTTATCACTTTAAAATGTGCTTATAGTGTGAAGTTGACATCATTCCATGTTAAATTTTTTGAACAGGGAGGATTGAACTGCAGTGACGAAGCAACAGTATTTGGAAACATGAATCCCAATACACAACATATGTCCATATGACTTTGAGATAATAGAGATAACAGAGCGTGATCCTCAGAACATGGCAACACCATCCCACATAGCGTGACAAACGTTCCATACTCCACAAACAAAGTGCATTAGAACTACCAAAGAAACAAATTAGGAATGTTTTCCCTTAATTATCTCATCACTATTAGATCTTGATGTTGACACTCACGTAGGGACACAGGACTAATACAGATGACATCATTATTTGTATTACTCAGATAGCTTGAGTCAGTAGAAATGTTCAGGCACAAACAAACACACACAAAGCACTCTCTGATCTGCTTTATGCTCTTTGGTAAGTCCAGTCTCAGCTTCCACCCACCACAGTTTCAAACTGAAACATTATAAATGACTCAAAGTTTTTTTTTCCACTTGCACTGTTTTACAGCTGGCAGAAAATAAATTATACCAAAGCTGTTTCCATAGCGATGCATTTCCAATAAAAAGGCCTTTTGTCACCAGCATTGTGACTGATGACTTAACGCTAATGTAGTGTCTGATGAACTGTGGTGGAAGCAAACTCCAATAAACAAGACAAAACTTTAGGAAAGGTTCACTGCACTCAGAGTTTATAAAATATTAAGCATTCAAATCTGTGTTTCTTTATAACTAACCCAACTGCAAAAACAACCCTTAAAGGGATGGTGTAGATTTTGTGAACAGGGATTGTATGGGGTACTTTTCCATAGTCAGAGTATTACATACTGTAGATGTTGGCATGCCCCCAGTTTGGAGAAGAGGTAGGAGTGCCGACATGGAAGCTAAGCGATGTATGGCTGTGGAGGGAGGCAACAAAAAAGTCCCAAGTAAAAATATCTAAAACAGTTGAAGAGTTCGCTACATAGAGAGTATTTTCACCACTTTACCTTTCCACCCATCTATGCTCTTTTCAGAGCCACCGGACTCCATTGACAGTTTTGGCTCGTTGAACACGAGAGTTGTGGGTTTACGGCTGCCTCAATCAATTAGCTGGTTTGTATTACTGTGTGACTTTGGTGAATCCGAACTAACCTTTTTAGACGCCAAAGTCACACAACAACGCAAACAAAATAACTGAGTGGTGAGGCGCTAGACCAGCAGCTCTTGCGTTCAGCAATGTTAAATTACTCTTTTTCTCAATGGAATCTGGCTTCAGAGTCTGGATTTGAGGAGAGGAATATAACGGCTTCATTCCCTTGTCAGAAATTGCTGTTTGACGAAAAGATAAAGCACTAAAAATATTCTAAACACAGTGTACACAAAACAAGGGCCATGCCAACTGACATCTACTTTATGTAATATTAAGACAAGTAGGCTACCTCTTACAACCCCTCATCAAGAGATCCTCTCTAAGCTAATGTGAGGGGAACTGCCCATTGGTCCGACATCCCATTGTTCCGACCATATTAAACCCATTGTTCCGAAGTCCCGTGGTTCCGAAATCATCATGATGCCCTGTGGTTAAGGTCTGGTTAGGTTTAGGCACAAAAAACACTTGGTTAGGGTCAGGAAAGGATCATGGTGTGGGTTAAAATGAAAAAGAAAGTGACAAACACATAAGCCGTGAGCCTGCTTTGCCTCAAGCCTTTCCCAGCTGACCCAGAGCCGGTCGCGGCGCACCATCAAGGTAGAAATACGCCCGCCGGGAGCCGTTCAGCACCGCGGACTGTCAGACTAATGGGATGTCGGACCAATGGGCTGTCGGACCAATGACATGGACCCAATGTGAGTCCCTACAGCTACTGATTTGATTGATAATAAGAATTATTGTATCTTGTAACCGCCTGTTTAGCTGGGCAAAGGCTTGCTGTTGTATGTTTGCCCGCACAAAAGGATGCTTTCAGACCTGGAGTTTGCTTGCTTTGGTCTGAATCAGAGACTCATTTTGTTACAAAGTTGCATAGCTGCCTAGAGTTGGTTTGTGTTCTCAAGGCAGCATTGATAATCGGACCAGATAAAATGCCTTGCGTGAAAAAACTGCTCTTGATTGGTCAGAATTTCCATGCGGGAAAAATCTAGGAAGTAAACAAAACTTTGAAGAAGAGTAAACTTGCAAGTTAAATGTAACACTTTCTAATGTCACAATGGAGGGACAGCTACGCAGGTTGATTTTAGCGCTGGTCATTGTGGACTATATTGCTGTCATTGTTCATTTTAGGCAAACCATACAGTTTGAAAATGAGGCGCGGCTCCAACTAGAAAACGGTTACTGTCTCAAATCACATAATTCCATTAGTACACTTCCATGTAGTATACTACGTGCACAATGTACTTATTGGCGTAGTGCGTGAATTTCGACAGGGTAATGTTGTCTCAAACCAAGCACAGCCGTTGTGCGTTTACCGGAAATGACGACTGCAAATTAGTTAGTTAGCAAACTAGCATTAGCATTCGCGTTATCGTTCACGGTACCAAATCATTACAGAGTGCTAAATTAACCCAGTAAATATACTGCTGGCTTGTACCCGACAACAGTATAGTGGTGCTTAGTACAAAAAATACATGTATTTGTACAATGCAGCGACGTTCACAGTCGCAATGTCCTCGGCCGCCATTTCCAGTTTGAAGAGTGGTCCGTCCCCTTCCGCTACGTGCCCAAACCAACCGCACTTAGGGGGCAAACGAACTTGAGTTCAATTGAACCAAACCAAACAGGGACTGAGAAAAATGCTAACTGACCAATCTCAACATTACCATAGCCCTGGAACTAGAATGCAAACACAGTAACTCAATAGAGCCTCGTATGTAAAGTAAAAATACACAAAGCTTAAATAACATTAAGATTCAGATAGTAGCCTACTATTACTACTTGTACCTCTAGTCAGGAGTGCATTCAGGTAAGTCAAGGACAAAAAGACAGCTTTAAGGATCACACGGACACGTAGGCAAAGGTAATAAAGGGTTAAGAATAGCTATAGTGATGACCAGCCCTGAGTGTGTGACAGTCAGAAGACAAGCAGTCGGCCTCTCTGAAAGCCCTCAGTAAATCTGTCTGCATGCCATTTAGAGCGTTGGCCTGACCTAAATGTCAGAGCAACATTTGACAGAACCATATAACTCACTTTCACTCTCTCTCTCTCTCTCTCTCTCTCTCTCTCTCTCTCTCTCCCTCTCTCTCTCTCTCACTCTCTCTCTCTCCCTCTCTCTCCCTCTCTCAATCCTTTCTCATTCCCTCTGTGATGTTGGTCTTACAAAAGGGTTAAATCACTCAGACACAGCTCACGGTGTCTGTTCATTTCGAAGGCCCTCGGGCTCCCGTAAGACTAGTAAAATGGGAAATGCATGGGGAAGGGCCAGCAAAGCTATTGACATTCTCTTGTATGTCGCTGAGCCTCTTAGGACTATTTCAAAGCCTAAAGATACACAGTTCAGCTGTGGGGCCTGTTAAAACGCCACTAACAACTTTAATTTTGGTTCATATTTTACTGTGAAACAGAAATAATAGTGAAGGTGACTCAACGTACTGTATTTGTCATTTTTGGCAAAAGGATATTTTTTTCAGAGCTTTGGTCGTATAATTCCCTTGTCCTCTGTATGACAAGTCAAAGAGACATAAAGCAACATTATGCACTGATTGTGTTGCCTGCTCTTTACAGCAGAATGGGATTTTGAGGCTAAGAGTTTTGGACAGAAGGGACAGATTTCAGGGTGATTCATTCAGTGAGTCTGGAGCCAAGGTAAATTGTGTCATGTTTCGTGCCTGCGTACCGTAATGCGTGTGTGGTTTTGTGCATCCCTGGGTGTACGTGTGCAAAACCTCACCTCACATGTGTGTCTGCGCCCGTAACGATGCCTTTGCACGTATGGGTGTGTGGGGTGGGTGTGTGAAATGCTGCAGAGTGTGTAGAGCATGTGTGTTTCCTCTAGGTGTGCTTGTGTACTGCATTATATGGCCGTGTGTGGGCAGTTGGGATTACACAAAGAGTGCACCATATTGAGAATCAACATATTGTTGGCAGCCAGGCTCACACAAATGGGTTTCTTCACGAAACCCTCTCCCTCTCTCACTCTATCTGTCTTTGTTTTTGAGGAAAAGGTCACACAATGAGGATGATCTGTCTTTGTCTTTTGATTCAGCCTTAATCGTTTCCCTCATTTCAACTTGTGTTTTCTTCCTCACTGTCCCTACACTCTTAGAAATAAAGATGCTAACTAAAACCATATAGGGTTCTTTGGCTTGTTCCCATAGGAAAACTGTTTTTGGTTCCTGGTACAACCTTTTATAAACTATCCACCTGGATCCCTTTCAGTGTTCTACTTAGAAACTGTCATGAGGGGTTATACCAAAAACCATATGTGAAAGGTTGGCCTTTAGTCTACGCCCTTGTGAGCATTTATACAGTGTTACTGTGTCTGTGTCACTTTGCAGAACATCTCCAAAACACTAGTCGGCAGCTGGGTTTCTGTGAAGTACTGTTAAGTTTGGTTATAAAATCACCCAAAACACACATTAAACATGGCTTAATAGGGACAGTTACATTTAAAAGTACACAAATCAGCGTCATTATAATTTGCAGCAGTCATAAACAAAGCACTTCTTCTACTGGACAGATTTTCCCCACTAATACAACATGCTAATGTTTTTAGCACAAGCCTATGGCATTTTACACTGTATAATTTAGCCTAGTGGCTTGCAGACTTTTCCTCTACTCATGAAGCCATAGACAACAACATTTAACAAAGGTAACATTACAAAATGCAGCTCCATTACAACTCACAAGGTTCACTGACAAAACAACTGTCATATACTATGTTTTCCAAACAAATATAACATGCTAACGTTATTAGCACATACATTTTACATTGTATAAATTAGCCTAGTGACCGACAGAGATTTCCTCTACTCATATGAAGCCAGGATAAATCACACACAAGACTTGAAATGCTATTTTGTGGAGGCTTTCTTGTCTTCACAAGTTATTGTTTCTTATCTGTGAAATAAAAGTAAATAAAAGCTTTGTTTCCACTGAGGGAAATGGTTTCAGCTTACAAAAATAGACAGGAGGTCTGTGCACACCAGGCTACAGTGTAGGCTACGGCATAAGCTTTGTGTTGGTCGTATGGCGTGGATTTGGCGCAGACGAATAAATCCTGCTTTACAAAGAACCCTTGAGCCCTTTCCTAAAAAAAGGGTTCTTCAGAAGCAAATGGGAACATCAGCCCTTCAGGAAGAACCCTTCTTGGATATAACTAAGATTGTACAAATCTCTCTTTTTTTTAGGATTGAATCACAAATTGTAATACTTTTCATCTGGCTCTGAACTTGCACTCTTCTCTCAGTGTAAGACATTAATAGTAAATTCTGAATTTGAATATGAAATTAAGAAACAAGCGTTCTGACATTTTCGCAGTTTCAGGAGGAATCTTAACTCTCAGCGGTCTAATTAATACTATAACATTCAATTAACTGATATTGAAAGAGAATATTTTGTCCACTCCCATTTGCTTTCATAGCATCATTCATCCCTCTGGTGCTCTTGCTTCCAGCCACTTCCTCTCATTTTCTTCCTGTCTGCGTCCCTACTTCACCTCCCCTTTGCCTCCTCAACGGCACTATTTCTCCTTTTTCTCCCACTGATATGCCCAGCAGTAATCCTCTTGACTTGCCACACAAAACTGCTATAGGTACTGTAAACACACACACTGCAATGTGAGGTTAACGACGTACAATGGATGAGAGTAAGACGCAGATGGAACAGACTAGCAGGGGTTGAGGAGAAGGATTAAGAGGGCAGATTCTGACAGAAGGATGTAAATTAAAGACATAATTTATGGGAAGCTGTAAGCCGTATGGAAACACAAGGTAAAGAATAGGCAAGTGCTGGGAAAAAAGACAAATGAAATGGACAAAATCAGGAAAAATATACGGGAGATGTGGGCTGTTGAGCAGATGGATGGCAGAAAAGAGGGATTCTAAAGGATGTAAAGAAAGGAGGATAAGACAGATGGAGGGATGAGATGTGTACATTGCCGCTGTGTATGAGGTGACCCTGACTCCAATCGATTTTTACAGCTCTGCGACCGTAAATCACCAGCGTAAGACTGTGTCTGTCGGCCCCTTTATGTGTGTGTACTTGTATGACAATAGGTTTGGTGCATGTAAGTGTGTGTAACTTAAATCACCTGGGCAATGTTACCCAGCGTTAAAGTCCTTGGTGCAAGTTGCTGTCTAATTACCTTGTGTTAGCGCTGCATGGACACGAAATCCATCTTGTAGTACATTTTTTATCTTTATACACACGCACACACACACACACACACACACACACACACACACACACACACACACACACACACACACACATATTGTGAACATAAGCTCTCCCCTCCACTTCACACCTGTCAGGAAGAATGCTGCTGATTAATGGTGACTCAAATCCCTTGAAGGGGACCTATCATGACTATTTGCAGGTTCACTCTTGTATTTTGGGTTTCTATCACAACATTTACATGCTTTAATGTTCAAAAAACACTTTAATTTCCTTAAACTGTCTGTGCTGGAACATCTGTATTCACCCTCTGTCTTAGCGCCTGTCTCTTTAAGAGCCCCTCCCAAAGAAACTCAGTCTTTCCTGATTGGTCAGTGTTTACAGGTCTAACATATTTTGTTTCTCAGCACTGAGTATAGTGGCACTTTCTACTGTGAAAAATCATCAAGTAATGTTTTCAGCAGTATTTGATCTGAAATCAGAGAGAAATTAACGACATCAGCAACCAAGACTACAGGTTTCCCTCATGTTAGCATGTAGCTACATGTATAACTTTTGGTCATACAAGGTTCATATGATATCTAACTAATTAGTGCCCCATGTATGATGTTATGGACTTAACTCAAAGTTACGTGGGTTAGTTTTAGGCAAAGAACCATGGTGACATCATACCTTAAGGTCCAGTGTGTAGGATTTAGGGGGATATACTGGCAGAAATTAATAATATAATAAGTGTGTTATCGTTAGTGTTTAGTCACCTGAAAATAAGAATCATCATGGTTTTGTTGCCTTTGAATGAGCAGTTTATATCTACATAGGGAGCAGGTCCTGGTCTATAGGGTTGGCTGTGTTGCACCGCTATGTTTCTACGATAGCCAAGATTGGACAAAGCAAACAATGGATAGGGTCATTTGGGTTTTTCGTGTTTTACTTAGGCCACCGTAGTTAGCAGCCCCTCCATGACAAGCAACGTCAGAGAAACTCTTTAAATCACAGGGTTGGCTCCCTGTGAAAACCTCCTTAACGTCTGGATCTTAAGGTGAGTGCACATTAGCATGTGGTGGCATGCCAAATAGCATTGGAGGAACACTGATTTGTGACATAAAACTGCTTCATTCAGTGTTTTTACCAGTATTACTCACCTGATCCGTTTGTTTGGGAGAAGAAGAGACCTCTGCAAATAATTCATCTCCCGGTAAAAACCTCCTGAACAATGAACACTAAAGGAATTCTAGTTGCAATGTGCAGTCAACATTACAAGGTCCGGACCAAGGTCCGTGTTTTTGCTACATTGTATACATTTGGTCCGACTGGTTTGGTTTCACACTACATTAAGGCGACCGGACCAAATGACATATTGACGTTAAATACATGGCCTCTAGTTTCGCAGACTGGGTGAGGGGGAGGCGCAGCGCACCTGCACTTCGCCAACTAGGCGTTTTGCAAGTTTGGTACACCGTGCGCTCTGGCGCAGCTACTCCTCTTTCCCACCTCCGTCCCTCCTACCTGCGCAAGTCGGAAAGAGGGAGGAGAGAAGGCGTGGAGTGGGTTTTACACAGCCGATTCACATCACACCAATCAAATGAGCCCCTCTCTTTGCCCTTAAATGCGCCGCACGAAGGCGTAATGAGAGTTTACTTAATTTGCCATGGCAGAAGAGAGCAGCAGCGTCCTCCTCCTCCTCGCAATAATGTACTCCATCTTTGTAGATCACGTTAAGCAAGAACATTTTGACATTTGTATAAACAATCACATGAAGCACGTAAACCCTTAAGACACCGAATATAACTTACAATTTGTTGACAGCGTTTCTCTCGTGCGCGCGCGCTCTCTCTTTTTCTCTCGCAGTCTCACTCTGTTTCTTTTCTTTTGACTTTTCTAAGATGACAGATGCTGAATATATACTCCCTATCTGATGCTGTGGCTGTTTGTGGTTGGCTGAGAGGGATGTGAACTCATTAGTTTGCAGCTGTGTTAATCAAATCAGGTTGGGTTTCCATTACGCGTGCCAAATGTGCCAAACGGTGCCACGCCGCAGCAGCAGGAGGAGGAGGAGGACGAGGATGAGCCGGGCGAGCCCGCACAGCCGGGGGCACAGGCGGGAGCAGCTCCATTACGTGTGCCAAACGGTGCCAATCCCCTTTGATCTGACATCAGATGTGACGGGACAGTTGACATAGAGATACATTTATGTGCTGATTGCAGATAGTTGCATTGAATAGTGGTTTTTGTCTCCCTCAATGCATATGGTGACAACTGCCCTGTCACGCATGCATAATTAGGCTACAGTTGTCTGGGTGCATAAAGGCGGAAAGCTACTGTTCCGCTGTTTCACGTGATATGCACATTCTTCTTGCTATGACACACAGTTGCGGAGAAAATCCACAGAGAAGAACAGGTGTGAATTTGGACGCACTATGCGTCGTTCGGGCCCATAGGGTTAAAGGTTTTAAAGTCCGAACTATCGAAAAATAAGCTTTCACACTGCAAAAGTCCGAACCATGATTTCGTTTGGTCTGGTACGAGACCACCTATTTTGGTCGGACCAAATTTCGGGTCTTTGGTCCGGACCATGGTCTGGGGGAGCTTTCACACCTGTAAATTTGGTCCGGATCAAACGGAAATGTCCTGAAGTCCGGACCAAATGAGGTAGGTATGAAAGCACCCTAAATCTTACACACTGAACCTTTAATATTAATCAAAGTTAACTTGGTTTCACTAGTCTCCTGGGAAAAGTCCTGTGTTTTGTGAACCATTCACCACCCTAACTTGCCTCCTTTTGCGACTACTTTCATCTTTACTCCCATCAGCACATTACTCATGTGATCGCAGCCTTCCCAAATTCCTGGGTTATACACAATTTACTGACTCATAATTATGTGGAATAGCATAATAGGTTCCCTCAAAAGAACCATGTACGAAAAACACAGTAAGAAACCCTCGCTTCTTAAAAGTAATGAACCAAATCTTTCACATCAGACTCAAATTTCTCAACAACTATTGGATGAATGGCTTTGAAAATTGTATACAGACAATGCATCCTTATAACTCTGGTGATACCCACACTGCTTGGTTCAGAGGGAAATATCACAACAACTACTGGATGGATTGCAATGACATTTTGTAAAGACATTCATGGTTCTCATAGGATAAATCCTACTGACTCTGGTGATCAGTATAGCCAGTCAGACCGGTATTGGTATCCTGTTGACATACTTCCATCCTGGTCTTGCTTTTCTTTCTATGTTTCCCCCACTCATCAGATGTCTGTCAAAAGTCATTCCAACACTGCACCCTGTACCCCCCATTACATACACACTCACCCACAGGCACACAAACGCCTTGTAGAGGCCCTGTCTGAGCCCCAGGTCCCCTGGGTCTGATTAATGCTCTCTCTACAGGACTCCCAATGGGAGATTACTCACACAGCACATACTCTGCTGTGGTTTTTGCATCCACATGCTGCCACATACTGAGAGTACAACATGAGAGGTGCTAACCATGTATTTGCCTCCAGAGTTAACAAGGCAATAGGAAATGACATTTTATATATACTACAGTAATATGTTACCTCATTAGTGAGTGTGTGTATGAGTGCAGAGAGAGAGATTGCACCATACTTCCAAGGCACATAAAAATAATATGCTATCCTGTAACAGACCAATAGATAATAAAGTCGCTGTTTTTCTCTAAATTATGGTACAAAAAGCAATTTCTCGGCTTCTACTTTTACTGGAGTTCATCACAGATCACTGGATGTTGTGGAAAGCTGTGTTTTGTGAAAGTGATTTAGCGTACAATCTCACACAGGCACTCAAGATACAAGCCATACTTTTTCAAAGAGAAAAGCCAAACTCTTGTAACCTCATCATCCCGCTCATTTTTTAAGCTCATCTGAGACTATCTCACAAAGTGATGTATAATTATCTCGCCTTGGAAGAATCCCAGTCAAATTCTCTTTGTGTCTGGGTAATGAAACACTGGTTTTTACCAAGCAATTTGGCTGGAAGTTGTGAATTACTTTTCATCCCTTTCCCTCGAAAGCATTTTGCATTTTAGACTGTCAGATTGTTGGTGATATTAGCTCTATGGTTGCTCTCTCTCTCTCAGAAGCCCCATGTGTACATGCTGTAGAGGCAGAGAAGCAAAATATTTATTACCAACAAACTATCACTCCCACCTCGTTAAATACTGACACCAAGTCAGTAACCCTACAGGTCAAACTATGACATTCTAGGTACCTCTATAGTGTCCGTTTTGGACACTCAGGAACGATGTGTCATTATCCATTGGTTAAAGGCAAGTATTGCCACTGATAGGTTCACATTGGAGTTAGTTGAAAGCCCAGTGCATCTTATAGACTCCAAAAGCTGCCTTTGGCGTCAATTTCAGATGTTGAGGGGCGTGACAAAATGGTGGTGTATGATGCCCTGGCAATGAGAACAAGCTGAGGTGAGAGTCCTGGGTTTGTTTGACCCATCCACTTCACCTCCCTCCCACCCTATGCGGACTTTCTCATCCGTCAGTTGCTTGACGTGTATAATAATGACGCAGCCCAGTGCGTCTCATAAGTACACTAAAGGGTGCTTCGGTGCATCAGTATCAGATGTCAATGACTTAGTACACTCGATATGAAAATATTGGACACAATAAGTACATACTGATAATCTTACTAAACATAGATTAAAAAAGGACGGATGGTAAAAAGGCAAAAACAGGAAAGGCTGTGTGGTCTATAGGGATGATAACATTGGTCAGTCCACCACTTTTGTCCAGACTAAAATATCTTGACAACCATTGAATGGACTGCCGTGGAATTTATTATAGACATCAATGGTCTCCAGAGGATAAATCTGACTGACCCCCAAATCTGACTGGTCCCTCAACTTTACATCTAATACCACCATCCGGCCAAAATGTCTATCCTACTATTTGGTTTGTGACTAAATACCTGTGAACTACTGACATTCCCATCAGCCTTGGCTGGACTTTGGTGGTGAGGTGTAATTGACAAATGTTAGCATGTTATTATGGCTAACAAAAATGGCAAACACAGTAAACATTGCCTACTTAACACCAGCATGTTAACATCATCATTATAGAGAATATTTTTATGCTAATGTTAGCATTTCACTCGAGTACAGTCTCACAGAGAAGCTAACATGGCTCAAAAATCTTGATATACTTTGTACCATATGAGATATTGTGCCCACTATTCATCAGAAACATGTAGTTATAGATATAGTAAATAACCAGTGCATTGTAATTCACTTCCCGTTGTAGTAACACTAGAGATTTTACATGGTAAACCAACCCAGTCACCAGAAAAAATGTTGGTATTGTATGTTTTTTCAAACCATGGTTTTGTCACAGTTGCACCTTATTATTATGTAGCTTAACACTGCTGTGGTCCCAATGCTTGTTTCTCACACACTATAAATTGTCATAATGTTTCAAGTCTTTGTCTTTCTTGCGAGTAAACCCTCAAATGTGCAACTCCATGTCTGAGCCTCTCTTATTTTTAAGTCTTGTTAATGGTACAACATTAACATGTGGTTAAGTTTAGGCGCAAAAACCACTTCGTAATAGTTTGGACAAGATCATGTTTTGGCTTAAAATACCTAGTTTTGGAGGCACGATCCCAACAGGAAAAGCAGCAATGTCTCTGTAAAAAAAACACCTTCTTTTTGTGGCACTGCCCCCGTTGGAAAAACACTTAAGAGTTGCTACAAAACACCCAGGTTTTGTACCTAAAAAGCTGCTGGAAAAACAAAGAAAACACCAAACATAAGTTGCGACAAAACATAAATGTTTGGAGCCTAGAAAGCCACTGTAAAACACAAATAGGTTGCTACAAAACACCCACATTTCGGGCCTAAACAGCAGATAGAAAACCACAGACAGGTTGCTACAAAACATCCACGTTTAGGGCCTAAAAAGCCGCTGGAAAACCACGGATAGGTTGCTACAAAACATCCACATATAGGGCCTAAATAGCCGCTGGAAAACCACGGATAGGTTGTGACAAAACTCCTATTTTTGAGGCCTTAAAATCCGCTGGAAAAACACAGACTGGTTGTGACAAAACACGTACATTTGGAACCAAAATGCCATTGTAAAACACAGATACGTTGCTACACCAAACTCATGTTTGTAGCCTAAAAAGCCGCTGTAAAAACACAAATGGGTTGCTACAAAACACCCACGTTTGAAGTCTTAACAGCCACTGGAAAAACAGCAATGACTCATTAAAACAACCAGTTTTGTTTGTTGTTCTTGAACAGTGGTCTGCAGCTTGGCAGGCATCTCACTGAGGTCACACACTATCCACTGTCCCCTCCATCTCCCAATGACAAAATCAGCTCATATAGGCTACTACGTCACTTTAGAAATGTTGATATGGTCCGCATGAAAAGTACAAATGTAACCTGTGTGTGGTTTCCTGAAAGAAGCAGTGCCAAGATTTTCTGGGTAAATAACGTGGATGTTGTTTGTGTTCACATCATAAAATATTCAACTTTTACAGTAATGATCCGACATATCTGCAACTTCGATGAGCACACTTCAGAGAAGAAATGTTTTTGCCAATATCTGTGCAGAGTAGGCTGACAGTACTATAGTAACCCTATAGTAACCATAGTAACACATGTTCCAAGAGCAGTGTCTGACCTTTGTAAAGACTTTGTCGTGAGCGGGGTCGTAGCATCAGATATAGAAAGAGGAGGATGGACAAAGACGCATCAATATTTAATTAAAAACAAGGACAAAATTATGATTTCTGTGAGAGCCCTTTTAATATTTTCTTTTTATCATCATTATCTCCTTGAGGTGCGAGAACTCACATGCACACGCTCAGGCTCCCCCTCCACGTCTTCCTCTCTCAACAATGTACAGTAGCTCTCTTTCTCACTTCGCTCTCTTTAACTCTCTCTCTCTCTGCTAACAAGGAGAGAGTAAAGGGAGACAGGCCTGTTATGGTTCACCAGCTACGAGGCTAGTGAAATGTGAGAGGATGGGAGTGTGTGTGGTATACTGTAAGTGGGGGTATGTGTGTGACTGTACAGTAAAAGAAAAAGAGAGAGTTGGAATTGATATTGTGTGCGTGTGTGTTTGTGTGCTGGGGTGTGTGTGTTTGTGAGAGAGGAAGGAGGGAGAGAGCAGGCTGCCTAAGTCCAGTTTCCCTCATTGCTTTTTACACCAATTGATTTTAGTTTGAGTGACAGGCGAGAGGAAACAGCACCTCAGCCTGCTGCTGTCAGCTTATGTGAATAACTGTCTCTCCATTCTCTCTCGTGCTCTCTCCCTCTCTCTTCCTGACATCCCTTCTTTCTTTAACTGCCCCTACACACACACTCACACTCCATCTTCCTGACCAACACACAAACAATAGACACAAATGATCACCCATCACACTTCAGCTCCTCGTGGCCTTTCATGAACTTTTCCACCCTCCTCATCAGGCATTCAGTTAGGTAAGGGGACACTTTAATAAGTAGACATACACCCCTTTCTGAGTGTGGGAGCAGTATATTAAAAGCTGCATCAGAATGCAGATAGGGAAATGAATGGAGAATCGGTGGAGCCTGCCTGTCAACACTCCATCAGAGAAAAACATATCATAATCGCTCGGCATCGGCGGGTGCCTGTATACCTTGTCGGCGAGCAGAGCAAGAGGGGGCGGAGAGTGAAAGACGCTTACAGTGGGACTGCTGTGTTGCCATGGCGACTGTCTTTGCATTGAATCAATAGGAAAGAGATGCTCGGATTTCACACACTTTCCCTTTGCTTTCCTTTCTTCCAGTCCTAGTTTATTTATTTCCTGCTGCGGGCTTTGTTGCTATCTGGTGCACGCACACAAGTGTTTGCAAAATACAATAGGACTGTACATCCAACCACACGGCAAACAAGTTCAGACACATAGACAGAGGCACACATTTTTGGGGCAGTGAACTAAGGTTTTGTCCTTTTTCCTCCCCCTATCACCATCTAGTTTGCCATCTGTGAGATGATATAAAAGATCACATCCCTTGTGCTGTCGAAATAACATTTCCAGCAGTAAAATGCAGTTGACACATACAGAATGGCAATGAAGGAATGTGAAGGTGGCGACGACTTTTGACTTTTCCTCAGGTTGCCTTTGAGGATTGGCAGGTTGAGTCTCAAAGCCTTGCATCAGAATCAACAAAGACCTCAGGTTCCCATTCATTCTCTCCACTACAAACACCTCCTTTTTTCCCTTCCCTTTCTGATGAGTAGATAATGATAAAAGTGTAAGGTCTTGTATGATGTGTCATTCCAATTATCCTTTGATCAAACACGCCTTTGATGCAAAATAAGACGGATGGCGAGAGATTAGCAGGTTCATATCGTAGAATTAGAATGGACAGAGAGGATCCCTGCGCGCGGGATCATAATGATGATTCTGCAGCAGATGCTTGATCACTGGGAACGAGTGTGTTTTATGTGTGAAAAGCGCTATGAGGCGTACATTTCACAGCGCTTCATGATTAACACAACTACGGCTGGAATGCTCGGCTAAATGAAGCCCTCGCCATGGTAACAGATCAGTTTTAGAGCCTCATGCACTGTACCTATGCCTATTTCCATGACAACGCTCTACAGTCACCACCTAAAAAGCGTCAGCTAAGTGACAATTTCAGTTGGCTGATGTATTTTTTTTCCCAACTCAATTATCAGCTCTGGGTACTGAAATACCGCTTGTTCATATTTTTGCTTCACTGCTGCAAATGGAGGAGGTGAGGATGAAAGTGTAGGCTGTTTTGTCTTGGAAACCTATTGATGGACATATTTATTCACGTAAACATTTACACACATACACAGAAGGCGCTGTCATATTTGTTGAGCAAATGGCTCTAATCACACAGACAGTACCTTTACTCCTACTACAAAAGGGTTCAGTTCAGTCCATGCTCAGCAGGCAGCATGTGTGACAATGGATATGGGGGAGAGTGAACGCAATCCTGACAGGCTGAGTATGTAAACACAGGGGAAATGAGATGTGACCACTGTGGTAGTGACACTAACAGAACACCTCCATAAACGCAGCCGCAGACTGGCGTGTGAGAGGGAGTCAAAAAATAAATGTATTTTTCTGACTTCTGTTCTCAAATCTGTCGTCCTCCCCTCCCTGCCTTGTTCTCTCTTTCTCTCTGCCCTCATTTTGAAAACGGAGGGGGAGGAGGAGAGGGGTGGGGGATTCCATTTGAACAAGCAAGCCTCTGCATCGCTTGTGGGAGACAGCTTGACTCAGAGAGCGAGAAAAAAAAGAAAAAAGAGAAAGAGAGAGAAGGAGGGAAAGGAGGAAGAGAACGTGAGAGGTGTCTTCCATGCACCAGACGATGCCATCCTGAGCAGGAAAACGGCGAGCGCTCCGCCAATGGCAGCTCACGCCTGGGCCGACGCATGGAGGGTTTCCACGGCTACCCCCAGCCTTCCTTGCCATCAGTCCTTCCCATCTCCCTCCCTCCCTCCCTCCTCCCCTGTCTCTCTCCTCTGCCTTGGAATAAATGTCAAACGGCTGATCGACACACATGCGGCTGTGCCAAATGACCGCCATAGTTGGTCAATTTGTCAGGATTCACCCACGTAGCTGCAGAGAAACACACACATGCATGAACACACAAAGGCATGTTCAATAAGGCAGCTCACATACTCCCCATGATTAATGTCAGGTCTGTGGGGTGTTCATTTTAGTATTTGTTTTGTTCACGATGGAGCACAGTGCCCTCCTAGCTTCAATTACCTACAGCTATTGTGAATACACATAACATAGATCAACAAGCTGAATGTATTACAGACTAAACCCTGTGTTTTTGATATTAAATGACGATCTTGATGCAAGACTCATGGAAAATAATTTGATCTAGAGTACAGTATGTATCCTTTAAAGGTCAGGTGTGTACAATTTAAGATTTAGTAGCATCTAGCAGTGAAGACTGCAGATTTCAACCTGCTGAAACGTCTCCTGGTTAGAATTCCTTCCTCCTTGTAAGAGGTTTTTACCGGGAGCCGAATTATCCACAGAGGTCTCTTCCTCTCCAAAACAAATGGAGCCGGTGATTTAAACCAGTAAAAACATTGGATAAAGCAGATTCACATTACAAATCAGTGTTTCTCTGATGCTGTTTGGCATGTCATAGACTGGCCGCTAGCCCAGCACCTGCTAATATGTGCTCACCTTTATTCTCTGATAACTTAAGATCCAGACGTTCAGGAGGCTTTTACCAGGAGCTAAATTATCCACTGAGGTCTCTTTCTCTCCAAACCACCTGATTCTGTGATTTAAACCAGTAAAACACTAAAGAAGTTAAAAAAATGTTTGGTTTGTCTGTTCTGGGCTACTGTAGAAACATGGTGGTGCAACATATCTCCATAGACGAGGACCATCTCCCTATGTAGATACAAACAACTCATTCTATGGTAATGAAAATGCAATGAATCCTATTTTCAGATGATTATTCACAAAAGAAAACATACTGATCATATCATATTCAATTTCTGCCAATATATCTTACATAATCCTACACACTGGACCTTTAATAAAAACAGGCTGTTAATTTACACAGTGGAGTAAATATGGCTAAAAAGGTCCTTTAAATGTCATCCTACTCAGTTACGCTGTGTCATGGCACACTGGTCCAATCCACTGTTGGACAGTCGCCACCCCCTCACTTTCCAGCTGCATCCACTTTCTATGCCAAGCCCCCTGAATCAAAGAGATTTAATGCTCAATGTGTTTTTATAAAATTACATGTAGGCTTCTGTCCAGTGCATAATATGTCCTCCTGAAGAGCGGTTGAGCTTGTGTTGCCCCTTACCATAAGAAGCTAAGGAAAAACAGTTATGTGATCATATTGAAAATGTGATGGCCTTAAGCTGCCCTCTCTGCAGGTGAGTGTATGTTCATTCATTAGTCTCTCTTATTTCCACTCAGAAAGCACGGGGATGAAAAACGCAAGCTGTGTGATGTACAGTGTGTCCCTACACGGCATGTATATATATACATGTGCATATGTGGATGCACGTGGGCACACAAAAAATGTTGTATTCTTGTGCATTTGCAAGCACATAGGCAAGCATCTGTTTTACATTTTTTACATGTAGCAAATCAAATTCTACATTTTTGCCCACATTTGGATGTTTGATGTGAGAGCAGGCAGGCGGTCTGCCCGGCTGCTGTGAGAAGTGGCACACTCGGATCATTAATCAGACTCGACGGCACAGCGGGTAGAAGGCAAGCCACGGGAGAGCCCTAATGCATGCAAATGTATACTCGTTTTGGGGGCAGGTTGAGCCAAGGACAGAACCTAGCCAGCAACAGTGAGGGGGAGAAAGAGTAGTGAGAGAGAAAGAGAAGAACATATCACAAGCTCCAGTGTGGGCCTGTTCATTCTGCTGTGGTCCAATACAGCTGGAGCATGAACGTGTTCTAAATCAACATGACAGTGGAGAAAAGGTGAAATGGGAAAATCATGCAGCTCATACAAAAGCTAGCAGAGACGAATCCAGAGTAAGACCCCTCATACAGTGGATATTATGTTGTGATGTGGAATCACAGTATCATCTGACTGGTCAGATCTCATATCAGCAGCTATATTATCACCCTCTAATGTCTTCCTGCATGATACGAGGACTGTCAAGCAAGACTCTTCAGTGAGACATCACTTAACATGAGAAATATAAGAGTAAAAAAAAAAAAAACGAATTTAAAAAAAAAAAAAAAAGTCGGAGCTGATGTGCTGCCATCCGAGGGCACAGCTTTGAATTCCAGCCCTTATTATTCTGCTCAGTGCATGAGCCTCATTATGGCTAAGATTGTACCTTGGTGGAGATAACCTTACGTGACTTTTTGAGATGAACCCTTTACAAGGGAGATTAGGGATGTGAATGGAGTGAGATATCGATGCTGGTGGCATCATCTAAAGTAACAGAGGCGCTACAAATCCTCCTCACAGTTTTTCCTCCTTGCCAGGTTTCATCGTCATTTAGGCTTATACAACAGAAGGTTTAGGTGCTTAAGTCTAAGTCGCTGCCTTCTGCAATCATGTCGTTAAGCTTGTAAAATGCTTAGGAGAAAAAACAAAAATACAAAACACCAGTGTTATTATCAACCAACCAAATCCAGTGTATGGGTAGCACAGTGGAAAAGACTTGTCTACCACAGCTGACCATCTGCTAAGCCCTGCCCCTTCTCAGTTACTGTTGCTATGCCTGTCAGGCTTTCCATACTCATGCAACACTTGTTGTTTATACCTTATATCTGTGTATTTAGTTGTTGAATCTTGATCTGTAGTTGAACTGAATCTTGTTTGTGGGGGGGAAACTCAATAAAGATACTGTTGAAAAAAAAATGTCTGCAAAGGTTATGTAAAGGTTTCTAATGCCTCATTTTTGCTGTGACTGGTGTCTGTAGATCCGTAAATATACGGATGATGCCTCTGGTGTCCAACGCAAGGAAGTGCAGTTCTTTACAAATGGATAGAAACCTGACAGAAACTACCTGTAGCCATGGGGGAGAGGCTAATTTTTTATCCGTTTTTCAGCATCCAGTGGTTTGGAATATGTGCTTGGAACATTAACGGGACAAAAACAGGACCTGCCAGGTACGTGACATGTTTTGTGAAATATTTCATATTTCAATTCTGGTTGCCTCATCTCTGCAAACACATACGTGAATAGAAACGAGGCGCAAGGGTACTATACTGACTGTGTTTAGCAGAAATGCGGCTGTAGAATCCAGCTGACCTTTTAATGTGTTAATCAGAACAAGAAGCCAGTAGAAGGGTCTTACATATGAGATGGCTACATAGATGATATAATACTAAAAGACTGAGGATGAACTTACATGTCACAGGTAAAAAGTTATCATTCTCACCAGTTGATGAGACACTTAGAAGACAGGAAAATAAGGAGCATATATTGGAGGATAAAGCTAGCCGTGGAATGTAAAGAATTTTAAGTACAAATCTAATATAAATGTCTCTTGTTTTTACAATACTTCCGCGTTGTGTTTTGGTGTTTAGAAAGGTTACTACCACCCTCCAGACTTTTTATGTATTGAGTATCATTCTTATTCAGGCTGTCATAATGCACTGTTTGTACAATTACCAACAAAAAGTCATTCACCACAACTAGTAACCTAAGTAATCGCAAGCCAGTATTTCGTATATATCCCACGTAACCAGAAAGGCTACAATCACGTGACTGATGCACTGACAGTGGTGAAGAAGGAAGCTGTGTAAAGACTGAAAGTCTATTCAAGGAGGCAGGAGGGTGGATGGGTCACACAACACAGGACTTTTCCCCAGGAGACCGGTGTTCAAGAGAAATCAAGTGATCTTTGAATCATTTTAATATATCATCACAATGTTTCTTTTCCTAAACCCAACCTACGTAACTTTACATTAAGCATGTCCCTTTAGCTTAAGTACGTAACATAATTTGTGGGGTGCTTACTTGTTAAATATCATACTAACCATTGTGTGTGCATTTTCATTTTATTCTTATTCATTTTCATAGGATATGTTTGAGGATATGTTGTCTTAGAGTCCCATGCACACCACTATAACATGCTTGCCAGGCCGGCCATGCCTAGTTATGTTTGCTGAGGGTGAAGTGAACAGTCAGTTGGCAGTGTTCATTAATGGGAAGCCAGTGAGGGATCATATATCATTGGCACTGAAATAGCAACTCCTACTGGTTGGTGTGTCTAGAAAATGGAATCTGGAAAATGAACATGAATGTCCATGTGTGTTACATCCTCCCAGTGTGTTGAGTTTATATCAAAAAATAATACAGCGCAATGGAATAAATAATATCCTTTTTAAAATGCTGTACAGAAAATCAATCTCAGTGGTACAATTTGTTCCTCCTTGGCTTCCTTACTCCTACATTTTATCATTTCATATTATATGTCCCAGTGTCCCAGTGAAGTGTCCCAGGAAAACATCTGTCCACTGAACTCATGGCTCATGAATCAAGGTTCCGCTCGCTCTTTTCCCTGGATAGATGGAAGGATGAAGGGAGGGATGAAAAGATGGAGTGAACGCGCAATTGTTCTGCTCTTGCAAACAGGCCATTCAGGGGAAATTCCCCGGGGAGCAGAGCTTTTTCAAGGTTGCGTCCTACTCCGCTAGCTACCTCTGTGTGTGTGCGTGCATGCATGCCTGAGCGCATGTAGTCCTCTGGGTCTCAATAACGTTCAGTCAGGCTGATATCTCTCCCCGCACGGGGGGAAAAAAAAAAGTGCAAACTGTGGGTGTGTGTTTGTGTGCTGACTCGGCCAAGTGCCAGAGGTTCCCACAAGTCTCCTAGGTCAGATGGAGGGTCAACAGCTGTTGGCTAAGAACGTTCCCTATGTTCATTTTGCCTGGCACCAGAGTGAGGCCCAGACATGTGAGAAGAATGAAAAGCATGACAGTGTTATTGTTCTGCGTAAAATGAATGACTCTTGGAAAGAAAATGCCACTCTGTGAATGCATGCCTGCTTTGTGATTTTACATAACACAAACACTTGCCATCAAAAGGTTGCAGGCATTCAGGCTGTATAATGACTTATGCGATAAGGCTGTGTTTGTCTGCATAATTCACCCAAGCTTGACAATGTTTAATAAGGTTTACTTTCAATTTTAATCATAGCGTTCCAATTTTAAACCTCACAAGTAGCTCTGTATTATTTGGTTTAAAAAGTCACTGCAGACAAATGATAACATTTGTTTCCATGCAGCTGTGCAGCCATAAAACTATAGTAACCCCAGTGACACCACAGCAGCTTTGTTATGGCCCCTAATTTAAGCGGAATTTAATGCAGTAGACTTCATTTCTGTCCACAAACTGTTCTCTCCTGCGCTGCATTGTTAAAAGATATTATTCCACTCCCCACTCGTTGTTCACATTGTTTGTTATTCGAGCAAGAAGTATATGGAAATTGGCCTGAAGGATTTTAGAGGTTGGCAAATTGCATCTCCAATCAATGCCAGGACTCTGCAAAAATCTATGTAAGCCTTGTGTGCAAAATCATGTTTTTATAGATCGGAGCAAAAGCGCTTACAAACACACCAGACAAAGTAAAGTAAGAGTCATTATTTCTTTGCATTGTAAATATTTTTTCCAGGCAGAGATGGCAACACTATACAAATGATGGCGCGGAGATGGCGGTGGAAAATTAATTAACGGAGGAAAGTGGGGAGAAAAAATATAGCGTGGCTTCATTTTTCTTTTGTTTTTAAATTAGACTCCACAGACATCTCCCCTGCTGTTATGATGAGGTTGTAGGGATTATGTTATTAAACCCCTGACATCGCTCCTCTCTCTGTGTTCCTGGCACCATCTTAGGGAACCTTGTGTAGCCTCAGTGGACACACAAGCATGCGCACATACCCAAACAAGAATGCTGGCACGCACATGAGCGTAACATGAAATGCAGACACAGACATCTGGAGCGACCCGGGCCTCTCCAATTTGAGGCAGAGGATAGAGAAAGAGTTATGTAATACTCTGCCCTTGGATGAAAGGTTTAAGATAATCTGAAGCAGTGACCCTGAGCCAATGGCTCTTTTTCCAAGAAAGACACTAATGACTCTGGTGTGAAATGAGTCTTTAAAATACTGTTTTGGAAATTCTCTCCTACTTTTTCCACATGAATGATATATTGTTTATTATTATTATTATTATTATATCTTTGACTAATACCAATATTATGAGATCTAGATTTTGGAGAGCTGCTTATGCCAAAGTTCAGTGCCTTCAAATGTGTGTTTTCCTAGAAAAGTTGCTTCTGCAGACAGAGATTTTGTCTTTGATTTTGTTTCACAAAGAAATACAACACTGTTAGGATAATTTGGCACATCCTCAGCTTGTAGTCCCTGTCCTAAGGGTGCCATACCATTGTTCTAATGGCCCTAAATTCTGAAGTACCATCAGTCTGAAAAATGTCCCATTGGACTGAAAGCCCATTTTTGCGACAGTCCGTTATCCCAAAAACAAATGCCCATTGCTCCAAAGTCTCAGAAAATACACCCTCCCTGCAGTAGATTCAGTTTCTCAGCACTGGTCGAGCCACCAATCTCAGGTGCTTATACTGACCGAGCCATCAATCCCAAGTGTTATACCGACACTTCGTGGCATTTCCTAGCGATGTCTGAGCCATTGAACCTGGATGCTTTTCACTGACCTCTCCCTGGTTTTCCAGTGACTTTTGTGCCACCAAACATTATGTTTTTTAGCCAAAACATGATCTTTCCCAAACCATAACCAAGTGGTTTTTGTGCCTTAACCTAACCACACATTCACCAATGCATGGTTGATAAATGTATTGTATCTGTGGTTGACAGAGATGTACAATGTAAACATTTTTTCTGGCGCTAGGTTTGTCAAACCATAGGGACTGTGTGTTTTTGAAGAAACGGGACTTGGGAGCGATGGCTACTTGTTTTTAGGATAACAGGCTGTCAAAGAAATAGGCTTTTGGTCCAACGGGACATTTTTGGGGGTTCGGCTTGTGCTTTTCCCGGGGTTTCAGCATTCTGGGCCATCAGAGCAATGGGAATTTCCCATCCTGAGCACACTTTAGCATGTCAGAGTTTGGATCAGATCTCGTTTGGAAGACAACCAGGGGTGTAGCACAAAATTCTGGACCGTGTACATTGGTATTCTCCATGGGTCCCTACCTGAATCCACAGCTATTCATTCTAGTATCTTTGTAGGCCCTCCTCAGATAATGGCCCTGCCAACACATTACCACTCCAACCTCGTCATGTATTGACGTTTTGGTCATAGACTTTCCACCTCCATATACCGTGTGCAAGGTACCGTGGGTGCATTGGTTGTTGATAGGGTTGGGCGGTATACCGGTTTGTACCGAAAACCGGTATTTATTTTCGTTATGATATGAATTTTTCATATACCGCAATACCGGTGAATAGCCCAAACAACGTCTGGAACGTGCGCGGCGGTAAAGTGTTTCAGCGGGGACCCATTTCACCGCTGCACACCACAGGCACGCTTGAGCGGGTGAGAGAGAGCATAGAAAAGTTTAGAGGCGCGAATGGCTGCCAGAGAGAGTCCTGAAAGCAAAGCAACTGTACACGATGACCCAGAAGAACTCATACCAAAAAGAGCAGTGTTTCCCCTATATGCAACTAGCAGCGGCGCACCGCCGTTTACAATTCTCCTCTGCCCTCTGTATCGCGCACGGCGGAGTTTCGCCCCGATGCGCGCACACACAGACACACACAAAGCGCACACACACTGGTAAGCACACTACAGCACGGCTCGGACCGCATTTTCCTGACCGAAGACGACCCTTCCCGAGTCTGAGACAGTTACGGCCAGGCTCCACCGGGCACGTCAGCGGTGCGACACGTCTGCAGCGCGAGTCCCGTAGCAGCTCACCCCCCTGTTAATCAATTACAGCGGCTCCACCGGCAACGCTACGCTCTCCTACGCGACCNGTGGAGCCCAAATGAATGGAGCAGAGCGTGTGTTGTGTTCAGGTGTTGTCAGGTAAATAACAAATTCCGGCACTTGAATAGGCCATAGCACAACACAGCAGCATGTCAAGTTGGCCGAACCCGAGCAAAATACCGTGAAATACCGTGAAACCGATAGGATTTTTTCTTAAAACCGTGATATGAAAATTTTGTCATACCGCCCAACCCTAGTTGTTGACATTCTAGGACATTCTGTCAAGTTCTGCCTGTTACAAGCATTGTCTTCTTTCAAGGTAAAGACTTCCGTTTTCACAGGAAATTCAACTATGTTGGTACAACACCGCAAATTGACATTTTCTTTCCTTCAAAAACAAACACACATGGTTGGGTTAAGGCAACAAAAACCTTGGTTAGGTTTAGGAAAAAAGAATTGGGTTTGGCCTCAAGATCTTACGGGACGTGAACAGCGCTCTCCCGGGTGAAGGTTGGACATCCTGTTTTCATTGGTTTCTAACACAGCAAGTCGCTGCCCAAGTGCTGGATTTTGACAACTTCAGAGTGAGACTGCATACTGCATACTCAGTCTCCCTTTTGCCTCGATTCCTACGCCCCTGCTGACAGCAACAGCCATACTCAATTATCATGGTTTCAAAATAAATTAAAAGCATTTGCTGTATCATGCTCTCAATTTATGCACCTTCTGAAGTGTTCCCCTCCAACCTATTAGCTGTGTTTTTCTCTAAGATAATTACCAGGTATTATTGGTTATTTATTCTTTGCCTGTTTCCTAGGCTTGTGTTCCTTAAAGAGCTCATTAGCTATAAGAGCATTGGCAGTCCTCTATAATAAAATTCAAGGAGAATTCTGAAATCAATCAATTTTATTTATAAAGCCCAATATCACAAATCACAATTTGCCTCACAGAGCTTTACAGCATACGACATCCCTCTGTCCTTAGGACCCTCACAACGGATAAGGAAAAACTCCCCCAAAAAAACCCTTTAACGGGGGAAAAAAATGGTAGAAACCTCAGGAAGAGCAACTGGGGAGGGATCCCTCTTCCAGGACGGACAGATGTGCAAAAGATGTCGTACAGAACAGATCAGCATAATTAATTAACAGTAATCTGTCACAATGAGACAGAGAGAGAGAGAGAGGGACAGAGACAGAGAGAGAGAGAGATGCAGGACAGACGGTAATGACAGTAGCTTACAACAACATTAATGAAAGTAATAATATTACAATTATAGTTCTGGCTACTGTGGTACAATATGTTGAAAGTATGTATTAATATCTGATAGTGTACATATGTGACAATAATCATATGTGTATAATAACAGTAGAAGTATGACTAA